>NC_070585.1:21018939-21323544 GCF_027409825.1 Scomber japonicus | reverse complement strand
TGCAGAGCAACAGCAGCTGTATTATGAAATGATAATAATAATAATAATAACAGTTCAGTAATATGACTTATACACAGCAATAATGTGAATGTAAAGATATAGCTGTTACTGAATACTGTTTGATAGATTCATGTTTGAGTAATTTCTATTACCGTTATAACAGTCACAAGATTTTCTCTTGATGCAATATATGAGGAAGGTTATTACAATCAGACTTATAGCCAAAGCAGCACACAGCAGGTAGATAATGGTGTTGGCCTTCTGTAAATCACACCCGCTGACAACTGAAGCTTTATGAAAGAATATGAAATAAAATATATAATTTAATGTTAAGAAATAGCAATATATAATTTATAGTATTTGATCAGAATATATGAAGTAGAACAAATGTTTCTCTGACAGTTGATCATAACAAAATACATACGATCATTTAGAAACCATTGTGTAGAAAGAAATTTACCTTCAATGTCCAGTTTTGTTCCATTTCCAAATAATATCTCCCCACATGTGGCCACAGCACAGTAATAAGTCCCAGCATCAGAGGAGCTGACCTTCTTAGAGAAGCTGTAGACACATTTCTGTGGAGAACGAGCATCAGGACTCTTTTCACATCGATCACTTCTGTTTTCATGAGCATAAATTACACTGAGATGAGATTCATCCGATCCAGCTCTGAACCAGTACACTTTGTGTTCTTCAGGACATCTTTTACTCTCAGAGGCAGAGAGCACTGAACACTGGAGAGTCACAGAGTCTCCTGGACGGACTGGATCAGATTGAAAGTCTTGAGTGATGGATGTGATGTCAGGTTCTGGTCCTGGAGAATTAGAAACATGTTTTACTCATTTTCATTAGGATGCATTATAGTGTTCAAGTTTCCATTATTTGTGTGTAAACAAAAGACAAGAATCTACATCATGCTGAAAACAAATATTTAAATCCAACTTACATCTTAATAATGTAAAAGTACCAATTTAAAAATAAAATTGGTGTTATTAGACATTTTACATCCACATAACTCTTCAGTTCTTAACACGTGTCATAAATGTTTGCTGTTCTTTCTGTATTTACCTTTAATTCTGAGAAATGTTCCACTCAAAAATGTCATGTTGGTTTTTTTCACTTTTATACAGCAGTATCACTTAGCTGTGCTTTGGTAATATGCAGAACAAATGTTCCAGGCCCTTGTTTCGCTGAAATACGATCATTATATTGATTAACAACCTTATAATCAAAGTTATATGTTGCACCCAAAATTTCAGGAAAAGTTCCAGAAACAAGCCTGATCCAAAATAAATGTGTTGATAGCCAAGATTCCTGGCGGTTACATGTCAGAGTCACGTTTTGTCCAACATCAACAGTCTTTGTTGTAAAGATGTGATCAACGTTGCATCCTGGAAAAAAAATTAAAGAGAGCAAGGATTAACAATAGATTCATATACCTCCCATATACTAATGCAAGAGAAATGTACATCTACAGTACATATACTTACGCCCAATTGTGAGCATGAGTAGTATAGGAACTACGATCAGCATTTTCTTGTTTTACTAGTTGAGACAGCAGTCGGTTTAGACGGTATTATAAGATGCTTCACTTTAATGTGATCATATAAAATGGGAGGGAACATTTTCACAGCAATCTGATTGGCCGTTTGTTAAGGTGGCGTTTCATTGCACTACCCCAGTGGAAATCTATCAACCAAAACTTTCCAACTTATACACTTGAAACAACACCAGCAGCTTTCTCAGGTCTGGTTCTCGCGGTGGGTTCCTTACAGTGGAACGCCTACAGTAAACAAATACAGTATGCAGTACACTTTGTTTACTGTACATTGTGTTTAAACATTACTTCACTGCACCATCGACCAGTAAAATCAATTTTTATGTTCATCATCATCATCATCAGGTCAAAATTATTTCTACAATATTCTACAGTATAGGTAAGGTGAAACACAAGTTCTGTACCATGAAGCTCCAAAATGTCACATGATCTACACACTAAAACGGAATATATGGAAATGAGGAACTACAAAATAGTCTAATATGAACATACTTCCTAAGGAATTTGGGCTTTATTCATGCTTTGATGATTTTCTGAGGATCTAACCAATTTTCAAATTTAGTAAATTTAGCTTTTCACATTTTAGCTGTTTTCCTTTTTGTTGTTGGCCTGTTAAGTATGGGGATGTAGTAATAGTATTCAACTATTAAATCAAGCATCTCAGTCAGCCTGATTAAAATATGATGGTATGATTAAAATACTGAAGTATTAAGATTCATTTATAGTTCTGCTGCATTAAGGCTTTAGAGCAGCTCTGTGTGCAGGCTCTGAGGTTTCACTGAAGTTAAAGGGCCCTGCCTCCAAAAAAGTAACTGTACAATACATGTATGAACCACAGTGGTTACTAAGATACCACTTTGAGACCACAAGAACTGTGTCAGCATGGGCTTGTTGTGTCCAAACTATTGCATAAAGGGCCGTGTGCCAACCAATCTAGAGCACACAATTCAACCAATCAACTGTCTGAAGACTGAGATCCGTTGATTAAATGAGTCAGGCCTGGTGAGCTCCTTCTTGGTCGTGATGAAAACCTGCAGACCCATGGCCTTGCATGAAACAGTTTGGACACATCTGCTCTGCAAGTTTCTGATTATTGAAGGTGAAAACAACATCATTAAGCATGTTGAATTAATGACCTTGTTTTCTGTAACACACGTAGCAAAGCCATTTGAATTGCAAACCACCTGCTCTTTGCCACACTTTATCAAAGAGAACAGACACAGTGACTGCACAGGAGTTAAACCGGTAAACTCACAATGTATAAGATACCTGGATGCAACTCCAGTCATGGTAAACTCACAATGTATAAGATACCTGGATGCAACTCCAGTCATGTCAGTAGACAACTGTGACTTTGTATCACAGTCAAGTATATAAAAGTCAGTATTAAATAAATGTTGAGGTATCATACCAGAGGCTTAAAATGATTGCATTTGTGAGTCATGACCAAGAGAACTAATATATGAACAAATCAAACAAGAACTTATTGAGATGAACAACTTCTTGACACTGCCTACAAATCTAATTAAATCTAAAAAACAGTTATGTGATGTGTTGAACAGCATCTGATTGGCTAGAAAGACGTCATGTGTGAGTAGATCTGTAAGCACAGGCGTTGGATCTGAACTGATCCTGGGAAATCGTGACATTAATGAAAATGAGACTAAACTGATTACAATGATTTAGTGTCACAGCATAATCAAATTATTATTCATTATTGGAGTTTAGGCATCATTGATCGTACATCAAACAATATTGTACAAAGACGATCTGGCAACACTGATGAAAGTATATAAACACAGTTACGGTGGGTAACATAATTAAAGTAGGGTATCTTGTGTAATATATATGTCTTGTATTATGGTGATGCTACGAATGGGAAAATTCATATTTAATACTCTGTTTTCAGCAACAGTCAAAAGAAAACTGGGGATGCAGTCTTTGTCTAATTACACCACAGAACTACAGAGCACACTTCCTTTAGATATCAGGGAAGCCAGCTCGCTAAATACTTTTCAAGGAAAGCTCAAAATATATCTTCTCACTTTAGCTTTTAACTAGCTATGGATTATCTGATACCAGCCTGATTCTTACCTATACTGCACATTTATGTACTGCTGTGCTTCTTTTAAAATGTTGTATTTACTTGATTTTATACATTCTATGCATTCACCTACAGTTTTTAAACATGTTATGTTCATTTGATGTCTTTTTCATGTGAAACACACACCAGACAATATTTTAAATTATATGCATTATTCTTCCTTGTCAAAAGCTGCAGCCTATGTTACCCACAATGCAACTTGATCACAGAGTTGTTTGGTCGGATATTCAGGTGTGTTATGGTTGCAGAGGGTAAAAATAACCCTGAGCTACTCAAGCAGAGATGAGGAGCGGGCTATAGAGGTCTGGTGAGCTCACTTCCTTCTAAATCAACACCTTCAGATTATTTTCAGTTTATGTTCAACCCCAATCTTAAAATTGAATCATGTGACATCAAGCAGGAAATCGTGGTCTGGTTTTTGTGGCCTTCTATGTTTAGTATTGAGATTTTGTAGCACTGGACAATGCTACACACCATTTGCTCTTTTGAACATCACTGCCATCTTTTGGTGAAAACCAGAATAGGAAACAATGAAGCTTATTTGAAAGCTTTTTTGTTCACAAACTCACGTCTGCTTTTTTATTAATCCTTCAACAATTTCTGTACTACTTACAGGCAACAACAGGGATTTTAATATAATCTAATAAATATATGGACATTAAATCAAAAAGGAAGCCAGAGGAGGCATTTTAAATAGCCCAGGAGCGGAAACATTCATGCAGTGATGAAGCCACCCACTCTGCCTCTGACTGGCATGAACACGTCAGAAGGGAGAGTACAGCAGAGTGGGGGAGAGCTGTTACCCACCCACATATATTAATACTATTTCACATAAATGCTTTTTGGAGGAGAAACTCCACAGATAAAGAACCTAAGACCTTCTTGACGCACCATGACAAGCTTTCTACTGGCAGTAACCAAAAGATGCAAAGTAATTAGTAATAAAATCACATGTAAATGGATTGCGAGTCACTGTTGTGGACAACAATCAAATAATAACTATAACTACTTTTGTCTGATGCCATGTGCATACAGTAATAATACACAGTTAAAGAAACAGGTGATGGACACAGGAAATGTAATTAAAATCTAAATTATCCTGTGAATAGATGATGTGACATGAGGCACACACTATCGCTCTGTCTCTTTTACATATGCACATGTGTACCCACACACACTTCTAACAAATGATACATGTGTGAGCATGCTTGTGGTTGGGCTGTCAACATGAGGTCTGAATTCAAACGGGTCTGTCTTTCTTTCTCTCTTGCCGAGGTTCATATACAGGCATGCGTTGTCAGTCAGTGAGTGGTTTCTTTTTCTTTGGTAGCTGTTTGTGTTAAGAGCAGGGGCCTGAGCTGTGATGACTATTTTCTCATCACTCGTTTTTGCAAGCTGAATTTCTTTTTATCTGTTTGTGTGGCTCTACTATACAAAATATGTAGTATATTTATTTTAAATGTTTAGCTGCAAAATCACAATCTCACTCATTTCAGCCATTGTTATTATTATTATTATTATTATTAATAATAGTAGTAGTAGTAGTAGTAGTAGTAGTAGTATCATCATTATTATAGTAACATGCCAAAGAGCCTCAAATGTTTAAAATGTCTTTTTTATAACGATTTAGAATAGATGTCCTCCAGTTCTGCATATTTACAGACCAATGGTGCAACATGCAGTTCAAAGAAATGATGCATGTCATGTCCTGTAAATAGAAACAGCAACGCAATCTATCACAGTATGTCGTGGACCTGGCTGACTCATTAAGCGCCTGTTTTATTTTTCTTTATAAATAGTGTGATGTGTACACTGGCATATACTGTATATGTGAGAGTGCCTGTTTTTTTGCTCAAGCAATTTGTTTAAGTGAAAAAGGCCCCAGTAACCTTTTAAGTATCTGTTCTTATGTGCACACAGCTGTACTCACATGACCAAGTAATTGGACTCTGCTGCTTGACTATAATATTCAATTAATCTTCATCTGAACGCAAAAAATCATGGGTTTGAATTTCTGCTGGCTGCCATATTATTTGAGACTCTAAATGGTCTGATAGTTATCAGTGTGACTCTGAATGTGTTTTCATGTCTTGTAACCCCCCCCCCCCCCCCCCCCCCCCCACACACACACACACACACACACACACACACACATCCGGTTGATACCCATAGGCATGTACATTCTGTGAAAACAGCCCTTGTGGTTGGCCGAAGGCAGAGAAACAGGCCACCGCACCTTTTGTCAGTGTAGCTGCTGTATGTGGTTTTGGCGCTCATCCAAAACTGCTTTTACACAGTGCTGTGACACCAGACCAGCGGTCCACTTAGTTTCTGCTGCATCAAAGTTCCAGTAAGAGTGACGTGGTGGAATTCTCTGTAAAACCAATGATGTAACAAGATAACTGTCTTTCTGGTTTATTCACCTAGGTGGTCACATCTATCAGCAACACAGAAGGCTTCTGACAAAATGTTCACTGTATGCTAGCCGGAGACAGTTTATATACACCTCACAATACACAATGATGTTAACATCTGTACTTCATACATCACTATGTGTGTGACAGGTTTACCTCAAAACACAGTCATAGTTCTGACTTTTCATGAATCAACCCTGATGAGCTGCACCTGGTTTACAGGTGTACTGTCCAACCAATCACAGGTTGTTAAAAAACATTCAAATGGGGTGCACAGGAGAGAAAGTAAAGAATGTGTGTATATTTCCTAATACAGGTGATGTAAATGCCATCTTTGTACTTGTTTGTAACCAAGTCTCTGAACTTGAACTGCAAGTGAACCTGCTTTTCTTCTTTTTCTTGTCTCAGCTAGCTTTGAACAAACTAGTTTTGGGTAATGGTGGTGAGTTCGTTCATTTGGAAAGTGGACCCATGAACTGACTCAGGAAACAACACCAGATAAGAGTAAAGCATCCTCCACTCACTTCTAATGGCCCAGTTACAGTCATCAAAGTGAAGTCAGAATCAGACAAACAATTCAAGAGGATAAAAGATGGGACACAGGACAAGGAACAAGTTAAGCTGCAGGTTAGACAGAACAGCTGTACCACTCAGCACAGAGCAGCCAATACATTTTCTAGGTTTGATGAAGCAATGGAGATCAGGTGAGGGGCAGAGTCAGAAAACACTGAAACAGATGAGTGAAAATTTAAAAATCACATGACCGGTTAATATTTCCCAAGGAAATCAGACTGACAAATATTAATGAATCTATGGAGTAAAATGAAATGCAATCATCATAAGTGGTACTCAATACATGTTTTTATCAAGCAATTTTAAAGCATCTCTCAGTCGAAGATTGCGCATACCTACCTAACATGTTTCTAGGTGCTCTCATTAGTTACAGTATGAGCCAGCCTACAACAGTTCAACTGTCTTTTTCTCCGTCTCACCAACAACAATTGATGTGGTTCAGAGTAAAATGTTTCCACAACTATTGCAATTTGATATTTGTAGCCATTGTGAACTTTGGTGATCCATTGGTGTTGATGTGCCATCATCAGGTCAAAATGTCAATTTATCCAATACTTTGGTTAATGTTTCTAACCTGGGTTTCACAGCCTCACAGAGTTTCTCTCGTAGCTGTAGACTCTTAGCCTTGTGTCCAATTTAGTACTGATTAAATATTATAATTTTTTTTGTAATTTGGGCCTTTATTTGCATCACTGTAATAACACTGAACTCACCAAGTTTACTGCTGAGATCTGGGAACATAGACTTATCTCTAAAATGAAATTCAATAGGGCAAAAAATATGAGCAGACAACAACATAGGTTTTATATTAACTCAGAGTCAGAGCAAAACAATACAACTGTTACCCAAACTGTCTATCATAAACATCTATCATATTTTAAAGACTGCTTTGGTGCACACTCAGTTTTCGGTGCAGTGAGAGATTACCTGCATTTTGGATGCTCTCACTTTGGGATTTACCACAGATAAAGATTTAGGTAATCTGACTAAACTGTTATCTTGTTTACAATCACATTGCTCAACTGCTTAAGTTTCCATCTCAGCTGGACTTGTTTATAGTGATGTCACTGTCACAATGTAGAAATCGAGTATTAATCAAAAATATCAATATTGAAACAAACTAAACCACAATTATTCACATACATGTGAATTTCATTGAGAAACGTGTTTTTGCTAAAGTTAGGAGGGAGTGTATTTTCTGTGCCTCAGCCAATCAGGACGATTACTATTTTGCAGACTTTGATCATTGTTTCTTAAGCTTTGGTTTGAATGTAGGAAGACATCAGTCACGTAAGACGTGTGATGTACCACAATGATCACAGGACTGGCGGCTTTCATTCTTTTGAGCACAGCTTGTAAGTGTAGTTGTTTTATCTGTGCGAGTTCTATCAATAATTTGTTCAAATGTATGTGTAAATATGCCAAAACCTTCAAGCTATGATATTTGTGTAAGTGTTTTCCTTTCTAAAATCACAGTTTCCCTCTCTGGGTTGTTGTATTAACTCTGGTATTGTTTATTTTGTCTTCTTTAGCTCTGATTCAAACTGCAGAGATCCCTCAACAGATCTCTTTGACTGTGGCTGAACTTGGTGATAATCTGACTTTGACATGCCCCATCTTTGAGGAGGAGGCTGGGTTATTTTACTGGTATAAACTGAGTTTTGGACATATGTTCCAGACTATTGCTATGGGTCATTTTGGCAAAATCCCAATTAAAAAAACATTTAACAACTCAAGATTCAACACTGCAGGAAACAAAACCCATTATTTTCTTAACATCAGAAATGTAAGCAAAGAAGATGAAGCAACATACTTTTGTCAAGCTGGATCGGCATACGTAATGAAATTTATTGATGGCACACTTCTCACTGTGAAAGGTAAGTATATTAATTTCAGTATCTTTGCTTCCTTTGCCTGCATCAATCCATAAAACAATCACTTAATTCTTGTTCATGCCCTTTTTGTGAATCACACAGATCATAGAGAAAAGCAGAAATCTTTCTACGTGAAACAAACTCCGGAGACAGAGTCAGTCCCGCCGGGCAAGCCAATGACTTTGCAGTGTTCACTTCTCTTCAATAAGGAAGAAAACAGAGCCCAGTGTCCAAACCAACGCAATGTGTACTGGTTCAAAGCTGAATCACAAGACTCACACCTAGGCGTCATTTACACTGAGAAGACCAGGTGTGATGAACAAGAGGAAAGGAGCTGTGTCTACAGTCTGTCCAAAACTTTACTGGACTCCTCTGATACTGGGACTTACTACTGTGCTGTGATCACATGTGGACAGATCCTGTTTGGAGAAGGAACTAAAGTGGAGATAGTGGAGATAGGTATGTCTTTAAAGTCTTATTTCAAACAGACATTTCCACTAATATCTAGATTATTAATGCATAAGACTTCGATCATTGTTTTATTTTTATTTGATCATCATTTTGTAATGCTTTTTTTGCTCCTCAATTATATAGTAGTTGATTGATTACATGATGTTCTGTCTTATGTAGAGCAGAGGTCAGTAATAGGCATACCACAGTCAGGATCCAGACCCAGATCCGTCCTATCCGGACCCGGACCTGTAACTGATGAAATATTGAGGATTGTTAAATTTTGTCTGAGCGTTTCTATTTTAAGGCGCAGCTTCTCCAGCTGTTATGCTCTCAGAAACTCACAGACTAGTGTGCATAGCCAATCTTCTCACGTGACACTAATCAGCCAATAAAATCTGTGTATTCAGACATGCCAAGAGACTCGACTGTCAGTGAAATACACCCAGAGAAAAGATGAGAGACAGAGAGGTGGCAGTTAAGAGGTAGCTATTTCACATTGTGTGCTTGAAGAAAAGGAAAGTGGAAAATGAAAATAGGGCTTTTAATCCAGAATCAACAGACAGCTACATGTGCATCCTTCCAGAGGCCAGTTCAAGACCTGTATGTCTCATATTCCCTGAGACAGTGGCCATTATTAAAAGCAGCAATGTTAAGGCGCCACTATGGGACAAAGCACTTTTGAACAAACATACCCATTCATCAGCAGTGAGATACTGAAAAATAATACCGACATTAGGATGTTTTGGACCTTCACTTGAAGAAATTTTCACAAATTGGACTTCAGTGAATTTTGATGGAATACCCCTGATGTAGATAGTTAAGTCTGTTTTTTTAATTTCAGGAAAAGAGTGGGACCCAGTTCCTCTTGTGCTGGGAGCGCTGTTGGCTCTCTGCATCATTGTGATCGCCGTCCTTATTTTCTCAAGGGACCGAGGATGACCGAAAACCCTGCTGAATTATTGATCTTCGATGTTCATGTTTGTAAAATTTGCCATGACAAATTTTGTTTAGCAAAACACATTAGTCATCACTTTAGAATTTTTTTGTTTTTTATAAAGTCTTGAGACAGTAGTTGTTTTATGATGAAACTGTGCTGTCATATATCTGCTCCTGCTGTTTCCCCTGACATTCCCTCCATATCAGATTACATGTCCACTCATTTTCCCAGTTACTGTCTTCCTTTTCTCCCTGTGTGAGTGTCTGTAATTGGCTGAATAGAGACAGATGTGCCAGAGTCAGAGCAGAGCCCACCAGTTGCATATAATCCTGCCATCAACCTGCCTATGTATTCTCAGATCTGCCACATTCACTCACTCAACCAGAGTTTAAAGTAATGTCAGTACTATACTTGCAGCCCCCAGCCCTGCTCTGCTTCACCCAGTTACCTGTCCAAGGCCTTGCTCCAGTTTCCTAACTACTACAGCTACAATAAACTGTCTTTGAAGTTCACTCATACAGTAGCCTCCTGTGTCTGTGTTCACACTTGGTTGCAACTTAACACTGTCTCAGTTGTTCATTTTAAAGTCACTGCAGCACATGGAGCTTAAGTTCTTCATGAGCCAGAACTACACCATCAGCTGAGGTACAAACAAATAGTTGGTTTTTTTAAACAATATTTTATTACATTTTTACATATAAGAAAAACATACAAATAATGACCACAGCAATAGCAACCATGTATAAATGTACTATACAACAAAACAATGAAAAGAGAAAATAATAAAAATAATAATAATAATAATAAAAACAAATAAATAATTGAATGTGATATGTTGGATAGGAATGGTGGAGCAGCTGTGTCAGGAAAGATTTGCTTGGATGTTGTAGCATTGAACAAAATAGCAAACAGGCTTGCAGGGTAGGAACATAGACATATATACGTAGACGCCGCATGACTGCTGCTGCCGATTGGAGCGACGTGCCTACATGCCGGCCATCTTGGTACAGGGCCACTCGCTCCTGAAGCGCATTACGTCTATATAGGAATGACGTGTTTGCACTATTAAAAAGTGATTATACATCGCTCAATTGTAATAAAAACAAATAAATAAAATTGCTCAATTGTCAACATATATTCACACAGGTTGTTTGTTACAAATGTCAGACAGATAGATAAGACACGTTTTTAACAAATCAAACCGTTTGGAAATCGGTCGAGATTTCAGTGAATAATTCTATTTTGAAACTATGGAGTAGCTCTTACCTCCATAGATATACATGCACTACTGCCTCTGCTAGCCCTGTACCAAGATGGCGGCGCTTTAGGCACACCTCTCCACAGTCAATGCGGCGTCTACGTATGTCTATGGGCAGGAAGGCATTTATAGATGTGTGACAGGAAGTGGAGTGAGGTTGAGGGAAGGGGAGGTGCTACTTATTCTCTTGTTCCACTGGGGTGAGAGCAGAAGTTTGACCCTAACACCTGAACTTGCTGACCTGACTTATTTTATCTGGTAAATCAGAAGGAGACCACACATACATTTTTACATTTACTGGAGAAAAATCCTTAACTGTTACTATGTGTGTATTATTGTAGATTAAGAACAGAGCAGTATATTGTATGGATAAAACCACATGCAGAGTGCTGACTTTTTCTTTGTATATTTGTATGTTAGACTGATGGTGCACCTGCAGAATAGTGTATAAATATATCTACTTCCCTTTATAAGCCTCATCTGCAAAAATGTTTAAATATGTGTTATTATTTGCATCACATGTCAAAGTTAAAGAAATAGAAAGAACATATTCCTATTATCCATATCATCAAAAGTGGAAGGTGTTGCTTGATTAGTTTCATTTTCTTTGCAATGGTTAAGCTCCCCATGTGACACTGGGACTGAATGGAAAACAAAGATGAATTCATTTGCTGTTAAAACAAAAAACAAAAAACAAAAAACAAAAGAAACAAAGGTAAAAGTGCATGTGGTTAACTCCTTCAGATGCAAAGGCAGGTGTGAAAAATAATATCTGCTTCTTGCACCTCTAACCTCATTACATATCCTGTTGGGGCCTTAGGTCTCTTCTGAGTAAAGAACACAGTGTGTTGCTCTTCAGTCACAGTGTGGTCTGGACACATCCTGTTGGTCCCCTGAGACAGTGCACTGGGTCTACCAGTGTTGAGTCAGATCAGGTTTAGGTTTTAACAGATATTTCTGCAGGTTGGGCAGTCACTCTCACCAGTCAGCAGCTACAGTGCAAAAGGTGTGTTTGTATTTGTTTGTATGTGTGTTTGTATGCGAGCATACAGCATGTGGGGTGGGGGGGGGGGGCAACACCTGCAATAGTCTCATGGTACAAGTCTGTGCAAGCGTATAAGTTTAACATCAACAGGTGTCGTTACTGAGAAGAAATTCCTGATTTCTACATACAGAATCAAGAAAGAAACAAGTAAAAAAATTTGGCAATTGGAAATTTTTAAGGTCACCTAACTCTGCCTCTTCCAGCTAGCTTAAGCAAGCCCAGCAAAAGATAGGAGTGGAGCTGTAGCTAAAAGTCTTCCCCATGGATGCATTACACCAGGTTCACACCGGACGCGGAAGCGCCGCGAAGCGCTGCGCTTGGAAATTCTCGTGCGTGCCACAGCCCTTCAGTTCACACCAAATGCGTATTTCTCCGCGCCGGTCAGCAAGCGGCTCTGCTCCTCAGCTCCTCTGTTGTCACACTTGGAGCTGTTTTTTCTCAATGTCTCTGTTTGCATGTGTATGACAGTCCTTATAGCCAGCCCACTCTGTGTCCCTCTCTCTCTTTTGTGTGCGTGTGTGTGTGTGTGTGTGTGTGTGTGTATGCACGGGCGTGCCTGTGTGTGTTCATCTCATGCTCTGATTACACACACACACACACACACACACACACACACACACACATCGCATTCGTCAAATGGGGTGTTTAATTATTGAAAATAGTTTTATTTTGAAATGCTTTATTTAGAAAACTGGATTGTCTCATTGTTGCTTTGTTTGTTTGGAGCGTTACTTTGCAACGCCCAGTTACTGATATGGACGACAAATTCATTCACTGGTATAAGCAGTCTGTTGGATATATGATCCAAACACTTGCAGTAGTTTCAGTAGCCACAGGAAACATCCAGAAATATCTTGTTGGACAATTTCAGAATTCACGTTTTGAAATCACAGAGGGGAATGCTGAATATGTAAGAAAAGAGGATGAAGCAACATACTTCTGTCAGAAAGGAGGAGCATATTTACAGATGTTTACTAAAGGCACATTCTTGGCTGTGAACGGTAAAATATTTTACTTTCTGGTTTATTCCCATTTCACTCATCACTATTCATACAAGTCATACATGTAATTTAAATTGTTAATTACCTTTAATATCTTTTTTACTGAATCACACAGACCGTAATCAGCAGAAATCTTTCTACGTGAAACAAATTCCGAAGACAGAGTCAGTCCAGTTGGGCAAGTCACTGACTATTCAGTGTTCACTGTTCTCCAAAAACACAACAGAAAACACAAATGAGTGTCCAGACCAATGCAGTGTGTACTGGTTCAAAGCTGGATCACAAGACTCGCACCCAGGTGTCATTTACACTGAGAAGACCAGGTGTGATGAAGGAGAGGAAAGGAGCTGTGTCTACAGTCTGTCCAAAACTATACAGGACCCCTCTGATACTGGGATTTACTTCTGTGCTGTGATCTCATGTGGACAGATCCTGTTTGGAGAAGGAACTAAAGTGGAGATAGGTATGTTTTTAAATCCTTTGTCGTCTTCAAATATTAAATGCATTTTAACCTTTAAGGCGAGTCAGATAGATTGGATTGATATTTTCTTAAGATTTAATTTGATATAAACGTGCAGCCTTTATTCCTTTCTGTGGTAGATATTTTGATGTTTTAAAATGAACAGGTGTAATTAATTAGATTATTCTATTTGGTTCTTTCAGTTCCAGGAATTGTGCATATTGTCTCATTGTTATGGATCCAGCATTCATACACTTATTACATTTAAAAGTAATTTAATAACTCATTAATTATAAGTCTATATCTGAAACCATGTCCTATTATGGAAATTAATTAATGAATTAATGAAACTTTCATTATGACATTTCAAAATTTTTCATTATTACCAAATTATTTATCATTTGGTATGAATCTCTGAATCTCTAAAATTAAACACATCATTTTTATTTTGCAGGATGATAAAGCGGAAGCGAGTCAGTCTGGACCAAGGTTAGGCTAGGATTTGTTTTACCCACGACAACAAACAGTGGTGAAATTGATTTTTGTGAGCACATTATTATAAAAAAAGAGTTTCTAGGAGGAGTTCAATACTGTATATCAATACAACAGTAAGACACAAGCATCCTTTCTACTATGTGTGAAAACTTATATTATCATATAGGGTTGTATAACAGTACCACTCCAAATATCAAAGAGCTGTTTAGACTGTATTTTTGTATGTACAATACCGATGTTTCATTGACTTAAAAATGTCTGTTTATATTGTTGTCTCAGATTAAAGAAGTGCATCTTATTCAATATTGTTTTTAAAAATCATTTATCCATTCGCAATAATATCCACAATTTTCGTGTTCTTCATATGATACTTTACATTGTAATGAAATATTGAAAAAGAAATCATGCACAAGTAATATAAGTGTAAGTTTAGAACCCCTTCAGATCTCTCTCTTCAGTAACTCTGCTTTTCGACAAATTACATACGGGGAACTTGTGCTGCATCTGTATATCAGCTGTCACTCTTTTGAGATGTTTCTATTTGGATTCATCTGCATGCAATTTTAAATTTGAATGGTGACATGGTTGTATGGTGCATTTAAGAAGTATTTTCAACAAATAAGGAAATCACCCATTTGTTACTAGTTACGTTAGGCTGACAGTTCTTGCTCATTCTTGCGGATGAATTCAGAAATTTAAATTAAGTTACTAACTTTCACCAACATGACACAGATACAGCTTGATTCTTAAAGTCATTTAAGCGTTCCCTACAGGCTTTTCTGCTCCTTACACCAACTGCACTACATAACTGCAGACTGAATACGTGTTTTTTCTCTCCACAACAGTCCAATTCAATTGGAGCAATGTGAATGGTTGAAGAAACACACAGAATGAGCACAGGTAAATATGGCATTTACATACTGGTGTCCATACACCAGAACACATTTCTTGACACATTTTTCACAAGAGCAACAGCAATTTGGGAAAAGGAAGTATTTTATTTATTGACATCATTTTGCTAAAATTCAAAAACATCTTCACACATTATATTGTTAAGTTTGTATGGTCACAAAGCATCATGAATAACAACACACATAAAATACATGAAAAACAACAAAATAACATGCATTAAAGGATTAGTATGTGAGATTTAGTGGCACTGGCACCTAGCAGTGAGGTTGCAGATGTATGGATGTCAGATGCATACTCTTTCTGAGTGTGTGTGTGTGTGTTTGTGTGTGTGTGTTTGTGTGTGTGCGTGCGTGTGTGTGTACGCACTATATAAAAGCTTGTTACAAAATGCAGTCCATTATAGTTTTAAAGGGGACATATGTATTTACATTACAAGGTTTCCATTGTTTATATTTTTGGAGCTCTATTGGAAAATCTTTGCATGATTTCCAGTCTTCACGTCTGTACATGCTCAAGACCAAATCTAATAGAAAATATGTGAAGTAGAGGTAACATTGCAAACAAAGTGATCAGAGCAGGCTGCAGGGAGCATTTTACATGAAGTCACCTAAAGTTTGGGACATCTGACCATCTTTAATATTTACATCTGCCATTATAGCAGTAAGAAAACAGAAAATCACAAGGAAATGTTCCCTTTATAGAGAATAACTAACACTAACTAATCCAGCCCAAAAGCCTTAACAGCAGCGTAGACCCTCTCTCTCTCCACTGCTTTAGTATCCCTCGCTTCACCACTGCGAGGTCTGATCACGGTAAAGACGACTGCAGAGTAAATCCATGAATCTTTATCTCTCTGAGGAAATGGTACATTTTATGAGGTGACAAATATGAATCAAAAAGTATAATTTTTGCAACTTTTTTTGATGAGTTTAAATTCCTTACCTCCATATTTTTCTGACTTTTGTGCAGGGAAACATCAGCTGGATTATAAAATAAAAAAACAGTAGATTGCAATAAATAAGGATTGATTTATAATTGTATAGTTATGCTATAACTAATGAAATGTGTGATAGACTGCGTTATTAATAAATTCTAGTACCGTTGCAATGATCACACTTGTTTTTGGTGATGGCATAAGAGAGAAAGGCTATAACAATCACACTTATAGCCAAGACAGCACACAGCAGAAGCAGACTTAAATCACCAAAAGACAATATCCTGGCTCCTAAAATATGAAAAGGAACAAACAATAAAAGTTAAGATTTTCTATTGAAAGTGAGTGAAAATATAATTTCATATATTTTATTTATAAGCATAAAATATTTGCTTGATATGTTTGGATTTAATTTAACTTTCAATTGAGACTAATTAGCACTTAAATATATGTAAACATCTCTATTATTCTCTTAATCCTTGGTGACTAATGAATATTTCCATTTGATTGAATGTTGATACCATAAAAAACATAAAACTGTAGGTTTGAACAAGCTTAAACAAGATATACTGAATATTAAGTTGTCAGCGGAATAAAGTGCCTGCCTTAAAATTACTAATGTCAGGAATATAAGATGTTAAATTGAATGTTAACTATTTAACAGACCAATGATACAGTTACCTTTACCGTCCAGTTTTGTTCCATTTCCAAAAATTATCTCTCCACATGTGGCCAGAGCACAGTAATAAGTTCCAGCATCAGACACGCTGATATTAGAGAGACGATAAACACAGCTCCTTGGGGAAGTGTCAGATCTGTTGTCACACCGATCATTGCTAATTTCATCGGTGTACATGATGTGTGGATGAGATCTATCTAATCCAGCCCTAAACCAGTGCACACTGGATCGTTCTGGACAGGTCTTGTGTTCAGAGCCAGAGAAGATCGAACACTGGAGAGTTACAGAGTCTCCTGGATGGACTGGATCAGATTCTGTTGACCCCTGTACAACAGTATATTCTGCTGTGTTCAGAGTGTTTTCTGGAAATTACAAAAGTGTGAAAATAGGGAAAACTTGTAGGTATATATTTTTTTTAAATTTCAAAGCTGATATTTAAAATATAAAAAAGTCATAATATAGTTTATAGTATATATAAACAAAGTGCGATGAGACCAAGAACAGAAAAAAGACATTACCTTTTAAAGACAAATACATCCCACTCCACTTTTCATCACTCCAGGTGGAGATTAGACAGTGATACAAGGCTTCATCTCCTTGGACTGTCCTCAAAATGGTCAGAGTGCTCAAGATTGTAGTATAGTTTACATCAAATCGCGAGGAATTAAATCCTTTTTCAAAAGAAGGAGTTGAAGTAGCTTTCAACAGTGTGGTGATTAACTGAAGTGAATCACCAATACTCTGCTTGTACCACTTTACTCGTGTGTTGCTATACTCCGCTCCAGGGAAAAGACATGTGAAGGTCACCGGTTGACCAAGTGGAACTGTGATCACTGAAATCAGTGCATCTGAATTACAAGACAATAAGAATATGATCATTATATCATCAAAGATTTTTTTACAAGCTTTTATATACTCACCAATGTATTAAAAATCTGCAATAGCAAAGTTGTTTTGAATTCACATTAGATACCAGTTGTTAAGAGAAAAGTGTCGGCGATTTCTTTACTACATGATACTGATTTATTACAACAAAAAAAACAAAAAAACCTATTCCCTACAAAACACTCAAATAGTAAAATGTTCGGTTGGAGTAAGATGTGACTTACATCCTTGATGGAGAAGAAGCAGTGTCATCCACAACAGGATCATCTCGGTGTTATCTCTTGTTCAAATCTCTTCAATGACTGAAGATGACGGTGTGATCGAGAGTTGTCATGCATCCACTCAGTTATCAGAAGTGTCAAAAGTACATTTCCTGTCGCACTGTTCTCGTGCAACTATATGACATTTGAGGTTTTGCAGCCTAGAAGAGGACATTACCAAACAGTTGGCCTAAGTATTTTTTAACAACAATGGACAGGTTATTCATTTGCTTTTTTCTTTATCTCGAAAGTTATCTTATACTTTATGAAATATAATGTTTTACAAAGATCAAGCAAAGACTTGGCATTCAGTCCTGTTCAGTGTTTGGAGTTGAACTGACAGGTAACACATTGGTTTAGCTTGTTTGCATGCAAACATTGACTAATTAACACTATGACCTGGTATTTGGTCATAAACTCATGTCTTGACCAAATTAAACTTTGGGACCCATGAATGTCACATGCTGGTGGCGTCAAATGAGGGATCACCAGAGTCGTCATCCTTTGAATTAATATCTGAATCAAATGTGTGGCATTCAAGTAATATTTGTTGAGCTATTTCAGTGCCCTAGGCTTTATTGGAAAGCATAGAGGGGTCTAAAAAGGGCCTTTACTTCTTAAGTGCAACACACTTTCATTACAGAAATGGCTGCATTGTGTGAGGACAACACTGGCACAAATCTGTTTCTCCATTTCTTGAGAAATGGAGGGAAATACCAACACTCAGTCCAATGTGCTATGGCATTCGGTTTGGTTACCATGGTAAGCAACTTATTTTAAATACCTAGATATGTGGAACAGACAATTCTCGTCGGGTTTAGCTGTATTAAAAGTGTTTGCATAGGCATCAATAGAAACCACATCAGACTTCTCTGACACCTTTCTTTTCAGACTTATTGTCTTATTGTGGTTGTTTTCTCTGCACCGGCGTAAGAATTACACTGTTCTCTGAGGCCAAAAAGAACTGGACCACATGAGAAAAAGCAACAGCATCAGCTTGTTCAGATGTTTTAAACAACTCACTGTGTTTTCTGTTTTCTGACAAGCGACCCCTTGTGGTTGTACGAATTTGGACTGCTCATTCTCAGGGTCAAAAAGGGGAAGTATACTGGTTGACAAGGCCATTTTTAGTTTTAGTTCAGCAAGGTGGCTACTTGCAGTGTCACCAGCTGAACAAGCACCTGAAAAGAGGAAGATTTAGAATAGCAGTCACAAGTTTAAGCAGATTCTCTCATTCAAGTCAACGGGAAGGTGAACTCTTGAGTCACTTCAGATGCATAGTCTGTATAGTATAGTATTTTTTAATGCTATGATCGAAGGAAGTCTGTCTAAACAGGTATTAGGACTTGTCTGGGATACTGGGATATTTAACCTCTTCAACATGTGTGCTCATATACATTTAAACAAAGAGATTAGCTACATTTCATATAAAATTATCTGTGTTGTAAATGTTGAGATGCTGGTTTTGTGGACTTCATGAGAGGGAACATTTAACATTCCCATAGATAGAACCACAATGATTTATTTTTGAATTTCAAAAATAAAGATTAATGGAAACATTGACATTGAATGTTGGCTTTGAACATAAACCATGTACTGCACAATTAAATGTAATTTCACATTTAATGTAATGTGAACATACAGATATGAAGACAAAGAATACTTGTGAATCAATTAATCAATTTGTAACATACTATTGTGTGGCATAATGAACAAAACGTCCAGTCTTAAAAAGAAAGAAAAAACAAACAAACAAAATGAAGGAAACCTGTGATAGTTGAAACAGAAACTAGAAAAAAGCTATCAAAAATTACTAAATGGAAGTTTTGTTCAACACACTGTGAAAGAAGAACATCTAAAAATAAATAACTACATGTTATCAGAATATTTGCAGACACTTTGCCTGACAAAGTAGAGCTAAACCCTGGTTGATATCCACTTGCTTTACTGCTGTGCCAGTTTCTCACTTACATACAACATACTAATTCTGGCTACACTTACTAACTATATTAGCCTGGTGTTTTTAATTGTTAACCTGATGGATACAATTATGTAAAAATTTAAAATACAGCATTCGTTGAGAGCTACTCGCTACTGATAGAATAGATAAAATAAGTATAGTAATGCAAACATATATTATGGAAGTGGACACAAAAAGTGAGTTATATCGTTAAGTTTTGTATTTCATTTCTATATTGATACAGTTTGATACAGTTGTTGGGCAACATTTGTGGAAAATATTAGCTTACTGACGCCAACAAAATGGAACTAAATTCAGTCACAAATATTAAAATATATATATATATATATATATATATATATATATATATATATATATTTATTTCTATTATATTACATTATAAGACTTGTATGTCATGCCTAAAATGCTCTTTTGGTACAAATGGATGTATTTATTTATTTATTTTGTCTTTAAAACTAAAATCACTGTTTTAATCAGGGTCAACAGACATATTGTATTATTCTATTGTAATTGTTGCAACAATTGACAAAAAAGTTATGGCAAATGGATTGTAGGCTACTTATATAGCGCTTTTCTATTTTTTTTTAACACTGAAAGCGCCTACATGTCACATTCACGCATCCACACACTGATGACAGGAGCTACCATGCAGGGTGCCAACCTGCTCATCAAGAGGAAGCTGACATTCACTCACACATTCATACACTGTTGGCGTGGCGAAGGACAAACGTACCTGTTTTGAAATAACTGAATACATAAAGCTAATAGTTTTAATAGTTTTGGATACAAGACAGACATTGGAAATTGAATGTTGGGATCAACAAGGTGAATATGACTCTACCTTTGAATCGGAGAAAAGTTCTGTTCAGAAGTGTTGTTTGTAGTTCAAGAATTTGTTGGCAGCAGTAAAATGCAGCATCACTCAGCTTTGCTTTAGTAATATGCAGAACAAATGTTCCAGGCGATTGTCTTGTTGTAATGGGAGGAGTCTTATTAACTTTGTCATTATCAAAGTTATAAGTGTCTCCTAAAATTTCAGGAAAGTTTCCAGCAACAACTCTGATCCAAAACAAGTATCCTGTGTTTGAGGACTGCCGGCTACATTTTAGAGTCACATCTTCTCCAACACTGACAGTCTCTGTCAAAAACTTTTCATCATCTGTGCATCCTGAAAAACAAATCAAATGCAGACCAGTTATTAAACATGATTTAAAATCCTATACAATACATTTGCTGAAATTTTGCCGCAACAAGACTACAAAAATTGAAACATAACAGAACTGAAGCTGAACGTTATACATATACTTAGGCCCACTTGTGAACAAGAGAGCCACACAAAGACTGAGAGAGAGACTGTGAGATTATCAGTCTTAATGTGATGTGATCAGATAGGTGAGAACAATGAAATGGGATGGACCAACTTCATCATAATCTGATTGGTCTGTCATCATGTTGGTATTTAAGTCTACCACCAAAGTGAAAATGACCACAGCTTTGCACAAGTGAGGGTGAGGACTTTGGTTTCCACATTGCTTGTCATTGAAACACATGACAGTTATATCTGACTCAACCCAAACTGATTTCTTGTTCACAGAGGGGAAGTAAGAGTATGAGTATACCTGATGCAATGTTTTAATTTTATTACCCTATAATTTAACTTGAAAAGCGATTAAATCTAAATTCTCCAAGACAGAGCCCACCATGTTGCACTGCTATGTTTGTACAGTAGCTCAGAATAGACAAAGCAAACACTGGCTCTAAAGGGGCCTTTAGTGTTTTTTCTTGTGTTTTGTGGCCACTGTAGGTTCTCCTACATGCTTGGAAGGGAGTTGTTTCACTGTTGGATACTGCTAAATCCTGTTCACTTGTCCTTTGAATACATCGTTGCACAATGGATGTAACTAAGACCTTCTACACAAAACCCTAATAATGTTTTGTGATTTATGTATCACAGTTAAATAGGAAAGAACACAATGGAACATTAACTTTTCAGTCATCATTAATCAAATTATGTCATGGCAACTTACTCCCCAAGATGCATATTCAATCTGTCCATAAGTAAAGAGGCTCCTGAGAGGGAGATTCTCCTGCTGATGATGTGTAGAGAGACTTCAAAGCCTATATGTGTATGTGTGCTGTAAATGTAGTAACTCACTTTACTTTGCTGCCATCTTCTGGTGGGAAGCAGATGAAGCGAGGAATCTGAAATTGGCAGGAAAGAGGTTCAAGTTCAAGACAGGGGACGGCCCCTGCCTGCTGTAGTGTATTAGTTACTGTGTCTACCCATGCTGGTTCGGAGCACCTGAGCCTGGTGCTCCACAGAATATTAATCCAAGTTTTCAGTGTTGCTTGGCCTCTTCCCCACCAGCGCCCGCATCTTTTGTTTCATTTAGCCTTTTTATTTTGTTTTTACTCCACAACACATTACTCCACAGCATACACACACATTCACATGAACATTAATGATTCCACTGACCAACACAGCCAATAACCCAGGTTACTATATTGTTTAATTTATCGGCTACAATAAACATTTTTTTCACATTTTGTTACTCAAATTTAGTGACAGAGCCAAATTTGTTTGAGTTGTTCACTTAGGTCTTCTTTTTCATCCTACATCTGATCAATGGACATGTTTTAGGGTCAGTGTGATTTGAAGCTTTTCAGACTTTAGATTTTAGATTTTAGTGTCCATTTCAGTTTTACCAATCAATCAATCAATCAATCAATCTTAATTTATTTAGCACCAAATCACAACAAAAGTCATCTCACCTTACACATAGAGCAGGTCTAGACCATACACTCTGATTTGATTTAGAGTAGTTTTAGTGGGGGTTTGGATGAGCAGCTACAAGTATCTTTGTTTACTCCTGTTGACTCTGTAGGTCCAGTGTGGCCTTTCAACTCTGATGTCTTTGCATTCTGCATTTGTACAGTAAAGAGTTCTCTTTTATCATACGGCTTCCATATTTTGGTGGGGTGGGGACCTGATGCAAAATTTAACAAATGCAGAATCAAGGCAGCAGTTTCATGCTCCAAATATTTGTTGATCATAGTCCAGCGTTCAATTTTGGGGAGGCCTTGAACCCACTGGACTGTAAACAGGGGATTTTTGCTGTGCCCTAGTTCTAGGTACAGGGAGGAGGACTCACACGGAGACACAGAAATAACGGGTAAAATTAGAAGGAAAAACAAAAAACAACTTTACAGGTGGCAGCGAAAAGGCTGTCAAGTTTAAAAACAAGTTTAAAAGTCAGAAGTAGGAAGGAAAGTGACAGATCAGCGGCAATTCAGATTCAAAGTTATTCAGAGTGGCATACTCTGTCTCTCACTAACTATGCAATCTTCATTCTTGTTTATTTATTGTACTAATGCACTTTGTAGTCACATTCATATTTATTCTTTATCTTTGCACTAAATGTCACCTGATTTATATTGTTTGATGTACTGTTGTTGTGTTATATGTGCCTTGTAAGGTGACCTTGAGTGCTTTGAAAGGCGCCTTTAAATAAAATGCATTATTATTATTATTATTATTATTATTAGTATTAAAGTCTGATCATAGGCAAGTTTACATGAACAGATACATATATAGGTTGTTTACTGTATACAGTCATGAATGACAGAAACATTTTGCCTTGACTGAAACATAAACAATCTACAAAGTGACTAGATTACTCTAGTAATGAGGGCCACGTGTCAGAATAGAATAGAATAGAATAGAATATCCTTTATGGTCATTGTACAACAGGTGTCACAACGAGATTAGTTCGGGATCTTTTCCCGTGGTGCAATAAAAAGTCAAAATAAATATTATACATAAAAACAATAAAATACTAGCTAATTACACACACACACACACACATACACAGTCTATTGCACATGTTGCACTTCTTGCATATGTTACATGAGATGGATGTTGGATACTGTTAGGTATACAAGGTGCTGAGGTGCTGAGAGTGGGGGTGGGTGGTTAATTGTTCAAGAGCCTGATAGCCTAGGGATAAAAAGTGTTTCTGAGCCAGTTTGTGCGGCTCCTCAGGACCCTGTATCTTCTGCCAGAGGGCAGAAGTTTGAAGAGGCCTTGGCCGGGGTGAGATGGGTCAGACAGGATCTTCTTTGCCCTGTTAAGCCCCCGAGAGTCTGCAATGTCCTTCAGGGAGGGCAGGGGGCAGCCAATGATTTATTGTGCCGACTTAATGACACCCTGCAGGGCTTTTCTGTCTTTGGCTGTGCAGCCGGCATACCACACCGTGATGCAATACGCCAGCACGCTTTCAATCGTGGAGCGATAGAAGGTCTGCAGCAGCTTTGCCTCCAGGTGGCATTTTTTCAGTAGTCTTAAAAAGTGCAGTCTCTGCTGAGCCTTGCCCACAACCGCTGAAGTGTTGGTGTGCCATGTTAGGTCGTCAGCCACATGCACACCGAGAAACCTGAGTGAGGACAGTCTCCCCACACAGACACTGTCTATCTGTAGTGGGGCAGGGTCCACTCTCTTCCTCCTCCAGTCCATCACCAACTCCTTGGTTTTGCTCATGTTCAGCAAAAGGTTGTTTGTTGAACACCAGGCTACGAGCCTCTGGACCTCCTCCCTGTACGCTGTTTCATCACCATCGGAGATGAGACCCACCACTGTAATGTCGTCTGCGAACTTGACGATGATGTTTGAGTGGTGGGAGGATACACAGTGTGTATAAACCATACAGGAAGGGGCTCAGCACATAGCCCTGAGGCGATGGCATCAGCTGTTGACCTGTTTGCCTTGTAAGCAAACTGGTGCTGGTCAAAGTTCTGAGGAAGGCAAGACTTGAGGTGGTGTAGGACTAGCCTCTCGAAGCACTTCACGACCACAGAGGTCAGTGCCACCGGTCCGCAGTCATTAAAGCCACTTATTGTGTTTTTTTTGGGGACAGGAACGATGGTGGCTGCTTTCAGGCATGGTGGGATGGTGGCCAGTTTCAGGGAGGTGTTAAAGATCCTCATTAGGACCCCTGACAGCTGGTCAGCACAGGCCCTGAGTACTTTGCCCAGTACCCTGTCTGGTCCTGCCGCTTTGTGTTGTTTTATGGCCTTCAGGACCCCTCTCACCTGATGTTCCTGCAGCTCAAGCAAATGGGTACTGGAGGGATGTGAGGTTGGTGGAGCAAGGTGGGGCCTCTCTGCCTCAAAGCGGGTGAAGAAGTGGTTAAATTCTTCCACCAGCGAGACATCAGCATGTGTCACCTCCAACGAGTTGCCCTTATAGTTGGTTAGGTGCTGTAAACTCTGCCACACCTGCCCCGGGTTGTTATCAGCCAGATGGTTCTACACCTTCCTTTAACTTGCTTTAACTCCTCTCTTCAGGTTTGCTCTGGCAGTGGAGTACAAGTCTCGGTCATCAGCTTTGAAAGCAGAATCTTGGGCCGTCAGCAGTGACCGCACCTCTGCTGTCATCCAGGGTTTCTGGTTATTGAACACTCTGATCTGTTTGTCCACCGTGACATTGTCAGTGCAGGTTTTAATGTAAAACAGTACAGACTCAGTGTGTTCGTTTAGCTCCAGGTGGTCAAAGACAGTCCATTCTGTGTTGTCAAAACAGTCCTGCAGCTGGCTGAGTGCTCCCTCAGGCCAGGTTTTCACAGTTTTCATGGCTGGTTTGATTCTTCTCCTCAGGGTTTTGTAGGCTGGGACACTGAGCAGCGAGATGTGGTCTGACATGCCCAGTTGGGGGAGGGCCCCTGAGGCCCTGTTCACACGTGGTATTAACATGCTTCTTGGTTGATCTGATCACAAGTGAACAGCCACAAAAGACACATTGCATTTCACACCTGTCTCTATTCTACGTCTCGAGCTGACCACTTTGTGTCCAACCACGCCTGTGCTTCTCTCCATTTTTGTCCATCAATGTCACACTTTTACCAAAACAAGCACCACATCCTGTATTGATGACATGACATGCTTGTGAGGGACACATTAGGATGCATCAACCTTTACACTACAAAATATTTGTTGTCAAATACATCCCAGACCACCTTGGCAACTGGATAGTGTGTCTTCGTGGTCATTTACACTTGTATTTAGCTTATACTTTGTGATCAGACCCACATATATATATGTATTTATGTATATATATATATATATATATATGTATATAGATATATGTGTGTGTGTGTGTGTGTGTGTGTGTGTGTGTGTGTGTGTGTGTATTGGCTATTTAGGGGCAGTAGAAAAAGCTTGGAGCTTGGAAAAGCTAAGGATGCTGTGGGGAAGTTGTTAGGAAACAGTGGCAGCTTTACTCATCCAGCAGACACAAAGAAACATTAGCATGTATTTCTACAGTATGTGGTTTTGCTCACCTGATGAACTACAATATTCACTCAAAGGCATCAATCAAAAGCCTCCCGATAGGGGGTGTTGTGTCAACTGCCAATGACCTCATTCACACATACCTACTCATTGAATATATTGTTAATATAAAAAATATTGAGATAAGATAAGTCTCAATGCCATTTTAAGTAAACTAATTTTTGATCAACCCAAACCTTGTTCAGTTTACTTCACTTTATTTAGCAATTAACAGTAAAATATTTTTGCATCTCTGTATTATTTTCCAAAAATAAAACAATCAAGAACATTAACAAGAAAAAAAAACTGTATGACCAGTGGTACTGTTAACATTATTATTTTGACAATTACATTTACAAATGATTGCGCATGACCATAATATGTACTTTATTGAACAGGATACTGAAGCACACAGTCGCTGTTTAATTACTGGTCAAAATATACAATGTCTCTGTCAAAGTGCACCGGAAAGCCTTGTTCACATTTGATGGCAATTCTCCTGGTGAAAGACCGACCACGGTACTGGCAGCGGGGCTGTCTGGCATCCTGGTTTTTCAGTGTACAGACAACAATGTCAAAGGGTTGAAGGCTTTTAGTCATTTCACCATACGGCTCTCCTGCCTGCCCACAGATAGATCTGATTATTTTGGTGGTGGCTCGGATGAAGGTGTTGGTCTCCTTACACTCATTGCTGTTGGTCTTGCTGATTCCTCTACTTCGTATCTCCGCCTCACACCTGGTAGCACTCATCTGCCCGTTTATATGCTGATCTATAAATTTGCGGTAACGTGGAGAGACACTTGCATCCTGACAGTGCACACTGGCAAACAGCAGCAGCAAACAAGCCAGCTGGATCCTCATGACTCTGTGAAGAAAAGGCAAGGCAAGGCAGCTTTATTTATATAGCGCATTTCATACACAATGGCAACTCAATGTGCTTTACATAAAACAAATATTCAACAGTAAGAATTGGAAACAAAAAACAATTAAACCCCCCAGCCCACTGATAATAATAAAACATAAAAAGTAAAGGACAGAATTTATGGCAGCATAGGTGAGTACTGTGATGCAATTTGCAATTGTGTAAACTACTATTCAGATATATACTGATTTATCATATTTCCCATATATACAGTACTGTGCAAAAGTTTTATACGTCTTAAATGTTTATATTGCTATCCATGGTGCAGCATAATCAGGGAGACATCTGATTGGTCCCAAAGTCATTCTACAGCTTGATAATGACCCAAACCTACAGCTAGAGTCATAAAGATATATCTTCAGCAACAAGAAGAACAAGAAGTCCTGCAACGGATAGTTTGCCCCCACAGAGTCCTGATCTCAAAATCATGGTATCAGTCTGGGATTACATGAAGAGACAGAAGAACTAAATCCATATAAGAACTGTGGCAAGTTCTCCGAGATGCGGGAACCACTGACCTGCCAAGTAAAAACTGTATGCAGGTGTACTGAGGAGAACTGGTGCTGTTGTAAAGGCAACTTTACTTATTAATATTTAGGTTTCTTCAGTTTACTGAACTTTGCATGAAGGGAACTGATTAATGAACAACTATTCAAGGCATTATTTCACTTGACTTTTAGTACCTAAAACATTTGCACAGTACTGCATACATTTGACGAGGCTGGATATTGCCCATATTGTGATCGGCTTGCACATTTTTTGAAAATAAAATGATATATTTAATACATATTTCTGAATGTTGAAGCTTAATCATCATTGTCACGACCAGTGTTGATTTTCCTCTACATGTGATGAGAATTGAAAAAAGTTAAATGCCTTCTGAAAATCTACACTAACTACAAAGTTAAATATCATCTTAGGAGCTGCATAGAAAAAATATGAATACTGACAGAATATTGTATTGTATTGTATTATATTGTATTGTATGTAGTTTTTATGTGTTGCAGAACCTGAGTGAAATCCATGATGCTAAAGGCTAAAAAGCAACACAGCCATGACATAAAAGCCCACCATTACGGCTGGATAATAAAAAGAGAGAAATAATAAAAACAAACCTTTTTAAGTGCAACGTAGACTTGTTATTAATTCTTTCTTCTTCACTTTCCTTGCTGCTATAGAAAATAAATCATTCAATTAGTCAACAAGTTTGTCTTCAGCATAGCCTTTTAAATCATATGTCAAAAAAGCATATTTACCTGTATCACAAAAACTGTGACTGTGGTCTGCACTGACATTTTCTGTCATCTGTCGACTCATTTATAGAATTTGTTTTGACCTTTGAGTTATTGTCCTGCCCACGCTGTGTGGAGGGAAATTACATTGCCAGCTTGTTGAGTTGGGCAAAGGGAAAAGTGTTTTCTCAGGTTAAAATGTATCATAAGGTATTAGCAACATGTCCTCTAGACATCTGACTTTAGTCTTTAAAGTCTTTAAAACCTGCACACATGCAGCGGTATGGTTGGTCATGTCATGTCTTGACAACAACTGATTCTTGGCATTAATTGAATCTTTCTTTTCAGATCCTTTGGTCAGAGGAATGATAAATAACAAATACGTGTCTTGGAACAGTATTTTTTAAAAAACACTGTTTCTATCCTGTATCATTTTAACCTGTACAAACTAATACAATACATTTCCACCAATCAAACAATGTAACAACATGTTACAGAGCAGTTGACAACAATACATAGACAAGTGGCAGAGCATCTAACTTCTCCTTTGTGAGGTGGAGGATTAAGATGGTTCTACTTTAGTATAGAACCTCTCATGAGCATGTAGCGTCACTGCGCTGAGAAAACATATGTGTAGGCAACAAACAGCATTTGGTTTGTTTGATGGGTTTAAAGCTCTCTCTCAAAAGCATCTTTAGAGGTGACTTCATTTGTCACTGATCATAACCACTTGGCCCACAACCACAAGTTGAGAAGCTCAGTAGTTTTTCCTTTTCTGCATGTCTCACCCACAACCTGTGCAACAAGGGTCATGCCTTTACTGAATAATGAATAATAAGTATTTTGGTGTTGAGTGACTCAGAAATGGCCAGCCACAGTGCATGTGGCATCAGATTGCCAGATTGATAGGCAAACCACTATTGTGTGTCAAATAGCTATACTGAGAACTTTTTCAGAGATTTATTTTTCATAAAGCTATGAATGTTACAGACAATATTCTAATGCACAAAATAAAAGGCAATATAACTTGATTGTGAATCTATTCATGTTAGATTTGATTATATGGAGAAAACAAAATAACTGACAGCTCTTATCTGTTGTGGTTGACAAATATACATGAAATGGTTCAATGTCAAATGATTTGCCTCATCTCTTCTTATCTCTGAAAATGACAAACATCAGAAACATTGCCTCATTCATAGAGGCAAAAGATGTCGCCCCACCTCTATTTCTGAGACAAGAGTGAGATTTTTATATATATTTTTTTAAGTGTAATTGATTGAAATAAACCATTGACAAGTCTCAGTATTATTTATAAAATATCTTGTTTGGGGGGGAAAAATCCATTGTTTTAATTCTGATTGAAATGCTTCAGCAACAACACCTGCAGGGAAGGCAAAAAGGGGAGAGGGCAGTGTGTTTGAAGCAAACAAGTAGCTCCCTTCTCTTTATACATCCATGTTCGCTCCAGGTCTGAAGCCAACGCTGAAGTGCCTTAAACCTGCATTCTTTCTAGTGACCAACAGGTGGCGACTCCACTCGTTACAAAAGGAACTGATTCTATAGAAGTCTAGCATTTTTGTACTCAGTACTTATTAGACCTATACTGATTATCAACTATTATATACTATCAACTGATTGTGTTCCTTTTTCAGGAATCCCATTTCAAAGGCCAAATCCAGAAACCCTCAGACTTGAATATTTCCCCCAAATTCCACTTGGGGTTTGGAAATCTGTCTAATCAATTAACTGATAAAATAATCAATTGTTAGTTGCCGCCCCTCATTTACGGTTGATGTCAACCGATTTTTGAATCGGCAGCAGCAGATTTCTTTTTTCTCAATTTCTTTTCTTCTTTTTTTTTAAATCGGTGCTGTCTAATTGTGAATTCTTCCTCATTGGTCAGTGTGATGCTCCCTCATCCATGCAGACACAGGTTCTTGAAGGATTTGGCAAAGATCAGGGCCCAGGAGTGAGCGCGCATTGATGCCAAGAAGATGAAGATCCTGGAGAGGAGACAGAGAAGAGGAGACGAGGGAGCAGCTGAGCACAGCAGACCTGAACTATACTGACCTCACTGTTGTACCACAAAATGCTTCTGTGGCTGAATATAATGTTGAGCAGCTCTTCAGACGTGGACACACAACATAAACTCAACTGTACAGAACAAAGAAGACCTGAATATAGGTACCATGGCTTTTAAATGCTACTGGTCCTGCTCTCACCGATAGATCTATTTAATTTATCTTGACTCATCAGTTTCCAGTAAATAAGAAAGCACAGTGTGTGGTTTGTTACAGCGCTGAAAACATCTGTTTTGCAAGAAACCAAACTATTTGTCCGAAATAAATGGTGCGTGACATCAGGATGACTTGAGTGTATCTAATTAAGTATTTCTGGTCTGTTATTATACATGATTATTAATGATTAGATGATCAAAGTGCTAAATGTGAGATCAGCTCCTTTTCTTATACTAACATGTGGGTCCAGCACTGTTTATCAAAACTTAAAGGCCTATATTTGTGTTTTAGTAAATATTAAGCACACATATGCTTTTTTAACCTCCTGAGCTATAGATCATGTTACTTTTCATTTTGTGCAGTTTTAGATATTTTCATCATGTGTTTTTTCATTGGTAGAATTTCATCTGATAAACATGAAGACTGTATTGAAAACATTTGTAGGAAACAAAATAAGTTATTGACAGATATAAATGTGATTCCTGGACTTCAGCAGAGGTTCTGGTCTCCATAAAGTCCTTATGGTTACTGAACATAATGATGTTTCTGTGAAATCAGAGCCATTGATTTACAGGCTGCAGTAATACTGATCTTACAGCTCTGACAAAGATGAACTGATCAATTCTTTGGTGTTAGAATAGGAAAATATTTTCAGATCAGATTTGATGGTACAACAATTTGATGAATGAGAACCACTGTCTCTATACATCTTGTAAGGCTGTCAACTGTAATCCAGCTTTATTTCATGCAGACATGAACGCAGTCGTCTTCATATCAATTCAACACATGCTCACAACAAGTGTCCGACACTGAAACCACACAGAAAAGGAGCGAAATGTGGCTTGTTACAAAAATGTCATTTATCTGAGGAAGTCTTTTCTATTTCTGTTACTCTACTGTGCAGTATAGTATACTACCTATGCTTTGTGAACCAAAAAACATTCTTGTCAAATTGTTGACATATCTGGCTATGTTCTCTGAAGTGAGATGGGATACCAAATATCCCACTAAACTTTAGTATAAATAGTCTAGATCCATGATAGGAGATTATTTACTTTTTGAGTAATCTAGTGTCTAAGTCCCTTGCAGACAAAAAAAGAGAGAAAAAGGAGTTGTGTTGTCTAACTTTGATGTAGAATAAAAATACAATTTTGGACAGAGTAGTAATCCTAACTCTCAGACTACTTGCTCAAATACTATCAACTGCTCTTTGAGTAATCCATTGTCATAAATAACCCCTATTGTCTAACTTTGATGTGGAATATCAATATTCATGAAAAGGGTGTGTTTTGATGTCTGAACATTAACTGACTCAAAAAGTGCACAGTAAAAGCAGTTGATAGTAGTCTGAAAAGTACTAAGTCCAGCAGTAGTGTTATCAACTGCTTATGGTAGAAATTATTTTTTATCCCACATCAAATTTATACAAATAGGGTGATTGTTTATGTCTGTAAAGGGACTTTGACACTGGATTACTCAAAAAATACACAGTAAAAATAGTCAATGATATTTGTGCATGTAGTTTAAGAAGTAGGCCTACTAAGTCCACCATTGTAAATTTCATGAATTACTTACGGACAGTAAGCTGTTGATAGTATTTGTTCAAATAGTCTTACAAATAATAAAGCCAGCAGAATAATTTACAGCTGGACTTACTGAACCCTATGACTACTACTGATCACTTATATAAATAATTATTCCAAAATTATTGTTCGGAGTACTAAATTAATAATAACATTAGAGGTAAAGAACCTTACCGTAACAACACGAAAAAACGCGCATCAAAAGCTCTCTTGCCAATTGGATGGCGCCACTGGCCTAATTTATTTTCCATCCGCATTGCGCGAAGACCCGCCTCCTTATGCCTCTGATTGGCTATTAGAATACGTAGCCAATAAAGAACATCAGGACTAGCCAATCAGAGACAGAAGTGGGGCGGGTGCTCTCAGAATGCGGGTGGGGAAAAAATAACGTGTAGTAGTAGCAATTTTTGTGTTTTTTTTTTTTATTGAGGACGGCCTCTTTGAACCGGAAGTTATCCAGACGCCAAGAAGTAAACAATTTTGAACTGAAATAACATCCAGAGAATATTTTATCGCTGTATTTGGGCGAGAATACAGCCACGCTGTTACCTAGAGTAATGTCATTAGATGTAAACTCGTTGTAGTTTGACGGCTGTCATCTTTTCACACGACGGCGACTCCTTGTGGCAGCTCCGTCAATGAGGCGGGCGTCTGCTGGCAGGAGGCTGTCTGTTGTTAGCTATTGTCTGCAGCCACATACTCGCCCATAGTCGCTGGTAGCGGGTTTGCTTTGTCTTGGCAGAAAACATCAAGGTTGCAGGTAAGCAGGGTTTCATTTTACGAGCAGCTGTTTGAAGAAAGCGAGTTTGTTTTCAGTGTAGCAGCAAAGCTAAGGAGCTGCTCCACAGTAGGCCGCAGTGTCCGCCTGAGCCCGGCTTAAAGACGGAAGAAACACGGCTGAGCTGGCGGTATCTTTGTTAGCTAGCATCAGTAATAGTGATGTATTTGCAAAAGCAGCGTTAAAGCTTTGTTACTTGAAGGCATTTCTCCATTAGTGCATTGGCACGCAGGTCTAAAATGAAAGTGTGTTGCTGCAACTTTAACTTTATTTGTGTCTCTTGCAAACACTGAATTTCCACATTCATGCTCACTCTGTTCCCTTGTGTATCCAAGACATTTTAGACACCTTTTTTGCTTTTAAAGGTTCACTTCCTTATTCTGAAAATGACAATAATTGGGCATACACTCCGTTTATTATGTGCAATGAGCTCAAACTAATCACACAGTCCTGCAACTAATCCTTACCTGCATGAACGTTATCATTTTTGTGTTTTGAGTTAAAGGATACATATACAATTATTCAAGTATGTCTTATAACAACAGTCACATGATCATCTGAACACAGAAAGTGGTTTTCTTCACTGTAATCGTTTCTCCTGCTTATTATGACTGTTAAAAGATCAACTTTACATGTGCTCTCAATGTAAGACATGTGGCCTTAAGTCTAATATGTGTCCACACAGTCATTTAAAAGTGTATCTGAAGCTTATATGAGGCTTCAGCCCTCTGAGTTAGTCATATCAAGTGTATATCTGCATCAAATTCCCTCTTTGTGTTTCCCTGTTGAGCTGTGGTGGAAGTATAATAACTAAAAGAGGAACTTAAACACTAAAAAAGAATAACATTGAAAGATATCTACTTGATTTGACTGAAGCTTCAGATAAACTTGTAAATACGTGTATGCACAGGACTGTGGATTTTGGACTCCATCGCTTACATTTTAAGTGCCATATGAAGAGATCCTCTAATGCTCAGTAGGAACAGGAGGAATGATTACATTTCAATGTTTCTTTGGGCACCTGGCTGTTATTGAAAATCTGTGAACTTTTCCTTTGATCATCAATTTGGAGGCTACAGTTTATAGTGTGTTGAATTGTCCTGTGTCAGTCTGCCCCATTTTTATCAACTAGAACCGACTTAGAAACAAGAGTTAAACCAATACATTGTCCAGGCCGGTGTTAGCTTATTGCACCTGTATTGGCATCATTGTGTATTTAAGATAATTACAAATAAATTGCAGTGCAGAAATGCCAAATATATGTTTCATTAATCATGTGTTTGTTGAGCTACATTAGAAATATCTTTCAGTGTATCACAATTCAATTCAGCAGTTCCACAAACTACAATGATCATGAACTTTAACTTTACATCTGCATTACTTTTTAGCTAAATGTACATAATACACTTGAGTTATTGTAACATAATTGTTATTACAGTAATAAACCAAGTCAGAAGTGTTGGATGCTTAACTTCCTTTAACAGTTTCTTGATTGCCCACATATTTTTCCCTGCAGGGTTGTTGATGATGATTAACTGTTAAACTGGAAAAGCAGGATGTGGCCAAAAGTGAATTTGAGCCCCATCTACATCCCAACTACATGCATTGTTGAAGCAGCTATTTGTATTCTCCATTTGATTAACTGTACTTTTCTTGTGCATTCAGAAGTTTGATTATTGCTTCTTTTCTGATTTCTCTCTGCAGACATGCCAAGTCTAAAGCTGATATCTGCAACCGACACGCAATATTCAGCGACTGTGCTGAAGTCAATGAACGAGCAGCGAAATCATGGATTATTTTGTGACGTCACCATTATCATACAGGACAAGAAATTCAGAGCTCACAAAACCATCTTGTCGGCGTCAAGTACATATTTCCACCAGCTCTTCAGCGTCGCCGGACAAGTGATCGAGTTAAACTTCATCAGAGCAGAAATCTTTGAAGAGATCCTTAATTACATTTACAGCTCCAAGATCGTCCGTGTCCGATCCGACATGCTCGAGGAGCTGATAAATGCTGGACAGATACTGGGAGTGAAGTTTATTGCAAACTTGGGGTCACCGTTATCACAAGTTAAAGGTCTGCCTGGTTTGTCGAAGGAGCCAGAAAACAAAAGTGACACATCCACAGAGATGATGCCGATCATCACAGAGTCCTTTTCAATATCTGCAGAGGAATTCAATCAGACAAGCAGACCTGTAGGTAATGACGACGACTCGGACAGCGACGTTATGTTCGTCTCTCAGACAGATGTCAAATCCAGAGCAGCCAATCCGAAAGATGACTCTGTTGAGGTCATTGATTTGGAGGGCCCCGATTCAGAAAATGCAGCAGCAAAGAAAAGTGAAGAATCAAATGATACTGTATCAAAACAGAAAGTCAAAGCCCCCGCCCCTGTGAAAACAAATGTTGCAAATCCTCCGAGCATCACTTCTCTGAACACTAGTATGCCAGAGAGCAGCCCTCTGCACAGCCCAGACAGCTGCTCTAATAACTCGTCTTCCCCCGCCAGAGTTTGCTCAGGAAGTGCTCCCACAACACCAGCCAGGTCACACAGCTTCACCCTCGAACCATCGAGTGCCTCTCAGTCGTCTGAAAGCAGTGATATCATGGGAGTCCACAAAAAGCAAGTTTCTACTTCAACTCAGCAAGGAGATTTTAAAATAAGGCTGTTGGATGTATCGAACGTAGAAACTCAAACCAACGCTTCTAGAGCAAAAAAGACAGTTACGCTTAACACAGCTACAGAGATTGATTCCATTTCATCAGGTTGTAAAGTTTATGCCAATATTGGGGAAAATACTTACGACATTGTCCCAGTGAAGGAAGATCCAGGAGAGGGGGGATCTAAAGCCAATAAAGGGAAGAGATCGTTAATGGCAACACCTTTGAAACCGTTTGATAAAACACCCGTGTTACCGAAGTCCGGCCCAAACAAGAAAAAGTCCAAAACTGAGCTTGAGGATCACTATGAGCTGATCATGGATGGAAAGACTTTCTACGTGTGCATCGTCTGTAAGCGCCCCTACGTGTGTCTGACGAGTCTCCGCCGTCACTTCAACACTCACTCATGGGAAAAGAAATACCCGTGCCGCTACTGTAACAAGGTCTTTGCTCTGGCAGAATACAGAACTAAACATGAAATTCACCACACGGGCGAAAGGAGATACCAGTGCTTGATGTGCAATGAAACGTTCATGAACTATCAGTTACTGTCCACCCACTGCAAGCAAGTCCACAACCAGGATCCCAGCGGGAGGAAAGAGAAAGACGATACAGACAACAACTTATACCGCCTGCTGCCGTGTAAAACCGTGCAGATGAAGCCGTATTCATGGGCCACTGACGGGCAGGGGGTGCCTGTCATCTCTGAGGACGGCAGCGTGCACCACATAACTGCCGGCGAGGAAGTCCACTCTTCCACCCAGAGCAGGATGTTGAACTGGGACGACATCTTTGTTGAACCCGAGGCTCACATCCCATCTGAAGGCCGAGTCCAACCTGCTGCAAACACTCCGACACAGGGGGTGACAGAGTTTGACTTTGTAATACCAGAGACCTACTGAGCGACACTTGCTAATCCATTACTTGTGCCTTTTAGGTGCCCCTTCATTTTCCTCTTCAATTCCACGTCAACAATATTGTTCCTCTGTAATGCTCGATGGTGTCAACTGAAGATACAATCACATTTAGCCTCTCCGTTCACTGAAGTTTCTCTTCACTCAACTCTGGAAAAGCTTTCTGATGTGAGAATTGAATAAATATTTATAGGCTTGAGTGTTGTGAGAGCAATATGAAACAGACCAAGATTAAAGACTAAACAGTGCATCAGTGTCTCTGTTGACAGACGCAACACTGAAACAGAAAACGCATGCTTGAATTTTTTCAGCATGGATGGAGCAAATATTCAGTGTAATGTGAATGCACCTTTATCCATTTTATCCAGCTTCAACAATAGCTGATGAAATGATTTTCTGTATCATTGGGTGATGATAATGACTTTAGTAACAAACAGAAGTGGTTCACACGCAATAAAATAATATTTAAATAATTTTTAAATCATGCAAGAATTGAAAATGTCCAAAAAGAATAAAATAGAATGTTAATTAAACAGCTCCAATAAAGTGAATCATTTGTTTTAATTTCACAGACGAGGAAGCTTAATTTGCTTTAAAGCCTTAAAACATTTTCTCAGCTTAAAGATCAGAAGCACAAAACAAATGATTGAAATGAGACGTTGGAAAGTGTTTAATCATTCTCATGTCAGCAGCAACTCTTTTAATTCCAAGTATGAACAATCAGTGAACGACATGAGTTCCATTTCATACAAATGGAAATGAGGTTACCATACTCATTAGAAAGTGAACCTTATTTTTATCTTTGGTGTGGGTACAGTGAGGTTTTAGGATTTGTACAAAATACTGTATTTACACAATTAAATAAAACAAGGTCTTATAACGGCTAATGCATCAATTATAAATCTGCTTTTAAGGATCAAATGGATATTTCAGCTGGTGGACGAGTTTCTGGACTGTAATCATTCCTGCTTCCCATTTTAAACTTATTTCTCTTGTTTGTTCTAGAGAGTCACAATTATGATCTGAAATATACTTTTGCATCATGTGATTGTTAGCGGTCCCACATCAGGGTCTTGTGGCAGGGAAGATGTTCAATGTTTATTTAATATTAAGTCATTAAGTTGTCCATTAAACATGTTTTATTTTCATCCTCCTGTACATTATTTTTCTTTTGATTACCATGTTACTTCTTAAATGTTATTTCAATGCCAAAATCTGCGTGCTCTGTACCGTAGGCTAGAGATGTTGCTGACAAATACGATGATAGGATTGAATCAGTCAATACAGATAGCACTTAGAGTTGGATCATGCAGAATACTATTTTAAAATATAATTACACTTTTTTTTTTTTTTTTTTTTTTTTAATCCGGCTTCATCGTGTCAGAATGTAGAGGTCAGTACGAGTAAACAAGTAGTGCTAACATGGAAATCTGTTCCACTTCATGTCATTCAGTAACTGCAGGATTTTAAATAAACAGATTAACTTTGGTGTGTGATGTACAGAATATATTTGTGTTAAATACCTTCTTTTTTTACTTTCACATGTATATATTAGGTTAATATTGCTAGACTAAATGAAATAGTTATTAAAAATGCTTTTCTGTTGGCGGTTTACAAAATGTCCCTTTCTTGTTAATTAGAAATGAGGGTTGCTAAATAAATTATTCTTTTACTATTTTAACTACAAGTATATAAACATGTCATTCACTTTGTTGTGTTGTCTCCACGTATTTTTGCATATTCTCTTTATGCCAGCTGGTCCCAGTGTGTGAAATGTACTGTAGAGAGTGAAAGTCTCAACAAATGATTCAACCTCCTGTCTGTACACCAGAACATTATGAAGAATTCAATTGTTGAAGTCATTTTTGAAGCTAAAACATGATCTGGTTTCACTTTCTTGAATGTGAAAATTTGCTATTTTCTTTGTCTCCTGTGATAGTCATTTAAATAGGAATTTTGGACTGTTGTTTGCAGAAAACAAGGATTTATAAGATGTAGCTTTTGAAAATGATGGCAGACATTTTTCACTTTTTTTTAGACAAATTAATTGAGTTAACAAATGGCAGTTTAATTGATTGAACTGCTTGAATTTCAATAAAAAACTGGAAAAATTGGGGTGTTCTAAAACTTTTGACCGGTAGTGTATATTCAATTATGTCTGCATAATATTGAGAGAAATAGTTAAACTTTCCATTTCCCACAGTAAAAAATGAATTTCTAAAGCATATTAGTTTAAAGGACAGGTTCATAATTTTTCAAGTGTGTTGTAGAAGAGTCAGGAGCTCAAATGAATATTGATAAAAGGTTCTTGCTGTAATTGTTCCTCCTGTTTATACTGACCATTATAAGATCTCTTCATAATGTATATGACACCATATGTAGAGTTACATGTGAAGCATGAGAATGAAATAATGATGAGTTTCTATGCCTGGTGGATCTCTCTAACATTTTAGAGAGCCATTACTTTATTAATAGCATTTTAACCTAAACAAAAAAATGTGTAAAATTGTGACAAAGGTAAGGGTAGCTTTAACATAAAAACCATGACTATATATTTACTCAAAACAAGGTTTGTGGATTTCAGGGCTTAAAGTTCTCAGGTACCATGACTTATTTCAAGCATAGAGCAGTTTTAAATCCAGATACTGGTTATATTTAATTTAATACATTACACATTTATTACTGAACAGCTCTTTTTCTTTATGAACAGAAGGAATGATTACAGTGAGGAAAAACTTGTTTCAGTTTTCATTTGGGCACCTGACTGTTGTTTCAATAGTGAATACAATTTTCCTCTGAGATAGATTAGTTAAAAAAGACAGACACTTTGTCAATTACACAAAACAAATTTTAATGGCAAGACAAAAAAGGAACTGACACTGATCAGCCCCGTAGAATGTGTTTAAATTATAAAATGCAGCGATTGAAGCTCACAGGACAGTTTCATGACTACGTCTACACTCGTGCCACAGTTTCTTTTTTCTCCTCCAAGTCTCCGATTTTTTTCATGATCTCCCATCGTCAGTGAGCCCAGCCCTGACTTCACACTCTGCCTACTCTTTACAAAGAGACATATGTGATTTTATTACTAATTACAAAGAGAGACGTACAGTATATGCGCACCTGCTTTGCAGCATTTAGTGAAAATACATTAAATAAGGAGTGTAATTTTATCCTTCTTTAACAACTACTGTAGGTAGAATATTTCATTTCTTCTTGAATGCTGTTCTGCGAAGTTCACCACACACTGGCTCGAGATAGTCTAACATGAACTGAACAGCTGATAAATACCATCATCTGTTTTGAAATACCTTATGCTTAACTGTGCTAAAGGAGCATCTGTATATCATACTGCTGTACATACATTATGGGCATGTAATACCTCCATTACAGCTAACTTTGCCTTTGACAATGTACAGTGACACTAGTAACAACTGTCGGTCTTACAACTTTACAGTTTTAAATTATCTAGCTATTTGTCGACTCAGGCAAAGACACCAAAGTTTCTATCTAACTCAACATTCATCTCATAGAGGGGTCATAGCTGTGCTCATCAGCTCAGATCCTCACAAAGCAAACAGTGAGGTTGTGATCATTTGTACCATTTGATGTAGGAAGCATTTACAATGTGTACTAAAGAGAGGTGAACAAAAAGCAGCTGGAGGAGAGTTTCTGACGTTGTATAGAATAAATCCAGGTGACAGATCACTGCAGCGCTGGAAGTCCTTTTGCATTAAGGCAGATAGATGTGTAAACAGGTTGTCTCTCTCTGGATGTATGTGCACACACACACACACAGTGCAGGCAGGAGTGTGAGTGTTGCCCAAGGAGACAGATACTTGCTCCCTTTTAGTGGGGCTGAACTCAAAGTTAGCATGCTCTGTGGCCTTCCTCCTCCTCCTCCTCCTCCTCCTCCTTACCTCCGTTTTCACGACACAGTTCTGGACGATTGTGAGGAGACGTTGTGCATTCACAAGGCTCATTAAGCGTCTAACAACACCAGATACAGTTTCAGGTGTCTTCCACGCTCAAAACCTTCTTAGGGGCTGTACGGTGGGGGCTTCTCGTCAGGATGGTTGTGAGGAGGGGAGTACCGTGGAGGGACCATCGTGGGCCACAGGTGACTGGCTCCAGACTGGGAGTCGTCTGACAGGCCCGAGGAGTCGGGGAACAAAAAGGAACCCTGCTAAAGAGACAACATTTATTAAAATGACGTTTAATGGTTTTGAGTCAGAATTTACTGCTTGACTGTTGGCTCCTGGTATTAACAGTTCAAAGGCCAAATCTAGTGATATCCTAAACTTTTCCTACTGTTAAAAATTAAAAAAATAATGAATTGACTCAACTAACAGATATTGTCTGTGTGCCAAAAGTCTAATATATCTCATTCCTCTGTTGTCCAAAAACTATTAATCAGTGAGCCACCGAGTTGCACTGGCTGACAGTTTCCTTCATTATCATGAACATGGGCGCTGTAATTTAATAGTTATTAGTTTTTAGGAAAGTATGTCACCCGGCGTTTAAGATACAGACAGGCTGGAGAAGTTTTAAAATACTGAGAGACAGTCTTAGGTCTTATGGGATTTGTTGATTAAAAAAAACAAACATGACATATTGACAGCTTTCACATTTAAAGTAATTATTAGAGTTAGAAACATCCACAGGAATGCTACCCATCTGATACACGTGTATACTATGTGTATTAATAAATACCATGTTGTCCAGTTACTCACTGACAAAGTTTAAGTAGCTTTAAAAAACTAAATTAAACTCTTCATCTAAAGAACTAGAAGTCAGAAAAATGTTTTTTTTAGATGCAGAAAACTATTTTATTATTATTATACTGTAGTTAAGTGCTGGTCCTGGGGGAATGTTGGGTCTCTTTAAATTAAAAGGTACGGTTTAGACCTGCTGTATATGAAAAGCACCTTGAGATAACTTTTATTATGATTTGTCACTATAAGAATAAAATTGAACTGAAATTAATTTAAAAAAAATGAAAAATACACTCATCCAAACTCAGATCATATGCTTCTCATACAGCCCTGCAGTCTCAGTGGCTTCTTTTGGTACCTGCACGTCGTAGGCAGTGTAAGGCGGCAGGCAGGGGGCGGTGTTGTAATACGAGTTGAGGGAAGTAGTGGGTGGAGGAGGCTCTGAGGGGACTGGCGCTGTGATGGCCTCTGGTTCAGATGTGCTCTCTGAGGCTGTAGATGGTGTCTGACAAACACATGAAGAGTATTAGTGATCCTGTGAGTGCAAACACAACCACCAAAACTTAAAAAAAACACAGTTCACATGTGACGGTGACTGAGTCTCATTGGCTTGACGAACCATGTCTTTGAAGCCTCCCAGCACTGCTGCAGTGATGATACCCAGGAAAAGAGCCACAATGTTGAGGATGGTGGCAGACCATAACAGGTGGTAGAGATGCACCACATCGTCGCAGCTCTTGACTTCTGTGTATTCGTGGTAACCTCCAATCACCTCAACTCGGCTAGCCCAGTGGGCGGGACAGAGAGGAAAACAGCCTAGTCAAGCCACAACAGCATTTTTGTAGTTTTTAACGACACACTGACATTACTCATAACAGGTTCATAACATCTGTATTCAGGACACATGAAACAGGTTTTGGTTTATAGAGAAAAATGAGCATATGGCTGTAAAGGCTCAGCTGGTTTCTGTTCAAATCTGAGTGATGAAACCAGTGAGTAAAGCTGCTAAAGAGCTGAGAAACAAATGAGGACACCAAGAGGACATGCAGAGGAAATGGCATCTATAACACGTTTCTATGGTGGGTTTTATTAAAGACACTGCAGAATTAGTTAAGTCATCAAAGAGAAAAATCATTAATGGGTCAGTATGGCTCTAGAAGAAAGGGACCTACTTCCAAATCATGGATGATTTCCTAAACTTTTTCAAAACATCTTTATTCTGAAGTCCCATAAGAGGATGTTCTCTGAAACAAAGGTTGAAAGAAAAGAAACATTCTTCTTCTGCAATGCAAAGAAACGTCTCACAAAAAATGGCACAAGGGTACACATCAAAAATCCAACCAATCGAAGCAACAGTGCAAAGCAACACAGCCACAGAGTTTTTGTGTTTGCTGCTCGATCACGCAGCATACTCACTTCCCACAGTTGTACAGGTCGCAGCAGTAACACGTGTTGTTTTTCACTCGCAGGTTGCAGGATGTGCGCGACGATGACTGGCAGGATACCTGAAGTTCAAAAATGATTTTATATCCCTTCACTTGTTAACACTATTCACTTTCAATTTTTTTCATTCATGTTTTTCTACAGATGAGACTTTAAATACAGAGATCAGGTTGGATGAATTCATCACGTTTCATGTGAGAAGAGAGTGAAAGTGTGTTTCTTACATCGCTGTCAGATGCAGTCTTGCTGGAGTGATGCACACACCGTCCGGCATGCAGAGGCCTGAGGTCCTGCAGCACAAAAATGATGAAATAATGATTTTTTTTTGTATTTCACTGCACAATTCTTCATTGTTCTTCACTATACTTCAGTGTAAAATACAACAAATCAGAAGGAAAAAAAAGAGATACGAACTCAAACTTGGCTAAAATGATCATCAAACAAAACTCATTACTCAAAAATGGGTGGTAAGTTTTATGGGTTATATAATAATATATATTACTGATTTTAAATGCTTTTTTGGACAATTTTATGCTTTTAGTCAGTAGAAGAAATATTGCAGGGAATGTGGGAGACAGAGGCCCGCTGCTTGACTCAAACCAAGAACTTTTCACTTGATGGTCTGAACAGTATCTAAATATCTAGACAAGAAGATTAATGTGAAATTAGTTTGATTAATCAAACTGTCTTAACATACACAAGTTACAAAACCCCACTAATAAGGAATATCATCGCTTTATTATCATATATGTGTGTTGTGTAAGAGTATGTATTTAAGTCCAAGTTTTCAGTTCAGTCCTAGTTGGATCCTCTATCATCACATCTGTTCTCTTCAGCTCTGCATTTTGGATTGGATGTGTCAGGAATAAACTTTTTTCTGCCGCCCTGCTTTCTATTATGGTCTTTAGCATTTGGGTCCACCTGCTCCTCTTTCCACCTGCTCCTCTTTCCATGACAAATTCAATTCAAACAATTCGAAGCAGAACTCTGTAAATCACAGGGTGCTCCAAACAAAACCCCTGTGATGGTCAGACACTTAACCTCTGAACAGGGAGCACTTGATACTGATACAGGATATCAGTCTGATACCGGCTCAAACAGCTGGATCAGATATCAGTGACAATGGGCCAATCTGGTGTCGGATATCATACTGATGTGTTCATTTGTTACATTTTGTTTTACAAAGTTAGGAAAGCAACATTTACGTCAGCCTTACACATAGAAGAATGATCTCAGTCTCTTCCACACAGTGAGGCATGAAGTTTACTAATCAAACACTGCTATCAGATCAGTAATCTGTATTAGCTGATAACCAAAAATTGGTTCATCCCTCGACTTGATGCAGTCACTGCAATATTGCAAATCATAAAATTTAGTCAGTAGTATGACTCATAATTGATTCTACTATAGACTCAATAGTGAAGCTTTAAATTTGATGTATGCTCAATGTCAAGTGAACAAAACTCTGAAAATATATTTTTAGAAATTAGATTCTTAAAAATGTTCAAGAAACAAAAGCTTCACATCATCTCTGCATAATTGATTTACCTTCTGCTGTCTAATTAAGAACATGACTGTTTCAAAGGAGAATTTCCATTTTCCATTTTACTGACATCAGTGGTGAATGAAAACCCACTAATGGCACTGATCTCCCTTTTCCCCAGCCATAACTTATTTTAGCATAATTGTTTTAAGAGTGCATTATGTACTTTACGTCATGGAGAATCCTCATCTACCACAAAACAGGGTGTGGCAGTTGCTAATGCCATATGTGAGCAATACCCATGCAGGAGCACTATATGTCTAATGCAATTAGAGCTTATTAAGCTTTTAATGGTGATGGCATTGAATAATAAGTTTATTACATATCTGAACATAAGTGTTCATTTACCTAGCTGTGGTTATACTTACAATGTGCCTTGCAGCAAAAACTCCATCTACAATAGCACAGCAGAAGGCAGCGACCACTCCAAAACTGATGAAGACAATGGATGCCACTAACTGGAAAAGAAAACAGAGGAGTATCATCTTCATCAGCTCTATCACTCTGTAATAGGTGAGCAATAAAATAAGATGGAATAATAATAGCAAAGTGGATAGCACAAATAGAAAGAGCATCAATTACAGAATAAAGAACAATAAATAATGAAGTAAACAAGCAATAATAACAACTGGATATGAGTGTGTGTAGTGTGATATGGATAGTTCACAGATTTTAAAGGGGAAAATAGATTGCAAGAAATAGTATGACATGAGTTGTGCAAAGTAGTGAACATTAAAAGTGCAGTTTTTATGGAAGACTTCAAACTTAATATAACCTATTTAGTTTTTTATTGCTTCCTCTCACCACCTAAGGACATCAGCATTGCATTTACGGTTTACTTGTGCAACACTACTGTGCATCAGAATAAACATGGGCTTCTCTCTGTGTGTGAATACATCTGAATGAGAAATGGGTGGAGGCGGTTGTGCGCTGCATAGAGAGAGCTGTGGTCATCACCTCACTCCAGTGGTGTTAGTGGCTGGCACAGTGCTCAACTCTTCATAGGAACTGTAACCCTTAATGCCCCCCTTCCCCCAACTCATTCACCCTACTCTCCTCCTTTCACTCCTCAATGAAAGACAGACAGCATGTATTCAATTTCACCCCACCCCGTCTGCAGCCACCCCAGCTCACAGGAGGGAGGCAGAGCAACTGACATAACAGATTCAACAACAGTTAACGGGTGTTTAGACCCGTTACTGTATGCCAAGATTACTAAAACCAGCTCTGAATACTAAAATGTCATCCTGGAGGTTAAAACTATTGAAAATCCAGTTTGTCATGCTGAATGTTAGTTGGACTGGCCATTTTTAAACACCCGATGAAGCGTGAATGTTATTATTTTTGCAGATATTTCATAAATAAAACAAATTACTGGACAAATTGGATTTTTGGCCTGAGAGTGGGGTTACAAGAAGTCATTAATGTGACAGATTTTTATGGAAATGTATCTGATAATTGTTTCACTAAAAATCAGTCAGTCCAGGAATAAGTCATAAACGAGTAGGGTTCATCCTCTGGGAACTGCGAGTGTTTCACAGCAATACATCAAATGGTTACTGAGATCATTTAGTCTGGATCAAAGTGATGCACCGACCCACACTGACCAACACTGTGTGGCTAAAAGGTTTGTGTGGCGTTGAACTCTTTTCATTGCATAGTCTGACTTATGAAAACAGTTACTGTATCCTTGGTGCTCAATGTGGGCAGACAGATTTTTTTTGTGTTCCTGATGTTGCGGGGGATAGATTTTGTATTTCAATGCCACATATACAGCAACAAAAATTCTGGATTCTACATTTTTTCCATGATGCAACCAATATTATATTTTCATCTGTCACCCTTCCCGGTTGGTAAATCCTCATATCATTCAAACCCAATGCTCCCAGTTTGTAAATAAGGCTCTATGTTATACATTTTGAAGTCTCCAAGCCCAACCTGAAAAAACTGTTTTCACAAGCTGTACAGCAGTCACCATCACAAATAAACTGACCTTTTTGTGTAAAAATTGGTGGAGTTACCCTTTAAATTGTTTCAATGTAAAATCTTATCTCTTTTTGACTTTGTGGCTTTTGTTTCTGATTTGTTTTGCACACCTATTGATTGTTGTTGTGTCTTGTACTGTATGCCTGTATGTGCTGGACTTGATGTGATGCTGGACACTTAAATAATAAAACCAAATCAGTCAATTAATAATGAATAACATCTACACCTGCAAGTATCTGCAGTCTATCTTCCATAATGTACTCTTGATCATATTCATCATTGTTTTGAGTGCCTGATGCTCTCCTCTCAGTTCACTGTCATCGCCTTCACGGATGCACACCTATATTCTCACATTTATATCTTTATAAATATTTTTCTTTCTTTTTTCTTCTCTTTCAGCTCCTTGCTTGGACTTTATTTTTTGACTGACTCTTCCACTTCGCTCATATTTAGCTGTTCATATAACAACTACTCCAACTGCTCTCCTCTCACTCCACAGCTCACGCATCAGGTAAGACATTAAGAAAGGTTAGGATTGTTGCATGTTTAAGAGATAGGTGCGCGTGAGAGAATTCTTGTGATTTGGTGGGGAAGATGAAATATAGGATGCATTTTTTTGTTAGGGTTTAAGTGCATTAATTTCTTTCAGGACCTGGAATTTGACTGATAACCCTTCTAGTCCTTTCATTTCAACTGATTCGTCAACTTCTTTCTGTGCTTAAACATCTTTCATTTGAACTGTTCTGTCAGCTTCTTTCAGTATTTGTATTATGATTTCCACTTCAGCTACAACTGTTTCAGTATTTCAACTATTTAAAAATGCTTCTATATACATATAGAGGTCATGACCCCCTGTTGGCTGCAGTATTGGTCATAAATCTTGCCCCCAACATTTTAGAAGATGGGACATGAGCCAGATTAAATATCACATAAAATAAATTTTCCCCAAAGATGGTTTCTGTCATTTCAGGTCATTCTCCTCACACTGATATCTATCCAAGTGCTGATTTTTCTGATAAGTTGGTTCTTAATGAGTTGTTTGATGATATAAAAAGAGGGCTGTTGCATCATAATTGACAGCTGTGACAGCAGCTCTCAAACCTCAATCAGGCTGCCCGACTCTACTGTGCAGACTGACTCAAAAACAGAATGGCAGAAACAAGATATTTTGGCATCACTTTTACATAGTGTCAGGAAGCGGACACGCATCATCTATCTTTATATAGTCAGTGGTTTCAGCTACAAAATGTCTGAAAGGAGTTTGCATACTTCATTTTTCTGGTAAATCATATTTTCGAATATGGAAAATGATTCTATGGCATATAACATGTACTTACCATGTGCACTGTGACTTCTCCGAACCATAAAAAATATCAACACATCATCATGTAGTAATATTTTATGGAAATACACAAATCAGAGGCAGTGTGCTGTCAATGAACATACACACACACACACACACACACACACACACACACACACACACGCTGACTCTGCTGCGTTGAAGGAAACTGTGTCATGGGGTAAACTCATTCTTCATTTCAGCCGTGACAGACCCAGCCCAGCACCTCCCACCTGCTCCTCTCATCTGCTGTTTCCTTCCCCTCATTCCAGTATGGGACATCTGTCCTCCTCCTCTTACACCCTATTTCTATTTCTGGCTGCGTCTCCCTTGAAGCCCAGGATACTTGCTCTGATGAACCTGCTCGGGCCAAGTGAGACTCGCAGCCCGGGGTGGGGTCCGCTGGGTCTATTGTCACATTGACAACATACTCAAGCTGCAGCCTGTTGTAAGTTAATTGGGACTCATATGCAGCTTAATGATAGTTTTCTGTGACTGTAGAGACAAAGAGACACCAAACACTCTAAGATAATATAAATCCTCTTACCATCTGCCTCTTGTTGTCTATCAAATGAGAACCGATGATACCCAGGAAAGAGCCAAGACCCAGCTGAGAGGAGAGAAAATAGTTGTCATGGCTTATCTAATTGCTACTAGAAAGCTCTGATTTCATGTCATGCTCTAGGGAGGCATTTCAGCTTGTTTACAACAACAACTATTCACTATTCCAGATAAGCAAAATACATTGTGGATTTATTTACTGTCATTTAAAGATTTGTGAGATTCTCTTTTCTATTCATTCTTTGTGATTCATAAATCCTGAGAGCTCAATGATCGGTTTGGTTTGAGGGTAAAGTTGGAAAAAACACATATTCAGAGATGTAGCCGAGATACAATTGGCAGATGTAACCGAGATACAGTTGGCAGCCTTCCAGCCGGCTCTCAAGTACTGCAAAGAAAAACAAATTTATGGACCAAGATACCTCACTCAGCCTCTAATGTCAGTGATGCTGAATAATGAATGTGGGGAAAATTTGCCACTCAGAGACCTTCAGTAATTAGGCTCATCACAGTTGAGGAGTGGAAGGAGCTCACTGAAATCACCCTCTAGAGTTCACGTATTATGAAAACGGACAGTGAACAGTGTGTGAATGTGCGCTCACAATGAGTCCTGGATAATAGCCGCCCACTGTGATGTTCTGCGTCCTGGTAGTTGCTGCCAGGCCGAAGATGAGGATGAGCACAGATACAATGAGCAGCATCACTGTCACGATTATGGATTTCCTCTTCCTCCTCTTAAAGGAACCTGCGAAAAAAAACAAACACTCACTGTCAATACTGTTGGCGTGAGCAACAATGTGATATAAAATTAGAATATGCAGTTGTAGGGTTGGGCACCACTGTGATGCATACCGCAAAAACCACAGTGTCCACAGCTCAACATCAACCCCTTGGTTAGATTTTCATTCCCACATTTCCAATCTGTCTCTTCACTATGTTGATGAGGTGACTAAGAATAAGGCATCAAAAGTGTGTGCGGCTTTAGACACAACAAAAGTGCTGATCATTGTACTGTATGTGTCTCTCTGATGGGAAATATGCACAGAAAACATGTATTTGCATGTTGTGAAACTCTCAGCACAGTTACAAAGAGGCTCACTTTTTATAAGCCACACTCTGGAGAGGATGAATTATGACTTTGACTTAAAAAAAATGACAGAAATACAATCTGTAATTTATTATTTAGGATTTAGTTTATTGTTAGCAAAGTAAAGTAACCACACCAATACTGGAAGCGGTTTTGCTGGCTGTAAATCATTCCTCCTGTTCATACTGGCCATTAAAAGATTCATCCTTAATGAGCTTTCAGTTTAAGTGATGGGGTACAAAATCTATAGTCCTCATTTGGGCTAAATGTATTAAAAAAGTTCATCTGAAGCTTAAATGTCAGTTATAAATCAGTTTAGTGCAAATTTCCCTCTTTTTGTTACTATTCGTCCACTGCCACTCAATAGACGAACAGTGCAGAGAAACACAAAGAGGGAATTTTGTACTAAAAAGACTTTAACCTTTGTATATATCAACTTGATTTGACTCATTTGGAATAATGAAACCTCATATTAGCTTCAACGTCAATACATTTTTTAACAAAATAAGGCTTGTGGTTTTTGTCTCTAACCCCTTGTAATAAATTGATTGTCAATTGACAGGTGACAATTTAAAGTAAAAACCAACATGAAGTGTCTTAGTATGGCGTTTGGTCACCACATACCACCAGAACAGCTTCAGTGGCATTGAGTCTACAGTCTCTGAACTCTACTGGATGAACATCATTCTTCAAAAATATATTCCCTCATTTAGTGTTTTGATGATGGTGGTGGAGAACAAAATCTCCCATAGGTGTTCAATTAGGTTGATTTCTGGTGACTGTGAAGGCCATAGCATATATCCACATTATTTCCACACTCATCAAACCATTCCGTGTCCCCTTATGCCCTGCGGATGGGGGCATTGTCATCCCATCAGGATAGTCACAACTTTGTATTGACTTGCAGTGACTCTTCACTTTAAGGGGACAAGTGGACCCAAACCATGCCAACAAAATCCTCCCCACAGCATAACAGAGCCACCGGATCCCCTCACTGTAGGGGTCAAGCATTCAGTCTTGTAGGCTACAATTTTTCTTTAATTTGACACTACTCTGTTGCTCAATGATGCATTTTCGGTCAATGCAGTAATTGATTAAACTAATAATAGCGCCGTCACTCGCCTATAATCAATCCCTGTTCAGTGACCACTTTTTCTCCGCCTGTCAAACATTTGTGCCCTGCAAGCACACTCTGGGACTGGGAACCTCTCTCTTTCTCTCTCCAAAAGTAGCAGAAGGCAGCAACCTGAAGGGGCTGCCATGAGCCATTTTATGTATTAAATTTTCATGGTGGCAGCAGAGCATCCTGCACAAATCTGAGACAAACACCCAGGCACCTGCAGTGACGCGCTGCGGCCTGGACGAGAAATAAAAAGCTGGTCCGGTGATGCAACGAGTGTTTGTCTGTTTTTATAAGACTGGCTCAACGGTAACAGACACAAAGAGCAGCTGTGAAAAAACGACTACAATATCAACCTCACTGTGCATGAGTCTGTTTCTTTAATAAAAAAAATTAAAAATCCCCGCAGTGCATTAAAACGAGCACATACATTGATAAAAGCAGCTGTTGACCTTGCACACACCTACCAATGCTTGTTTCTGAGAGACTCAGTCCGCTGGATTGAAGGCTCTGAGCTGGAGGCATACTGCCTGGAGGATGTTTAACCGGGTCTGCAGGACGATCCTCTTGGAAATATTAAAAAAAAAAAAACAACACTAATCACGACTCACTGTTAAAGGCTTTATATCTGTGAGCCAACATGAATTATCGATGTGTTTCTTTGCTTGTAGTGTGGCTCTCTCTGACAGTCCTTTCTCTCTCCGTCCCGGCTCCGTCTGAGGCCGGCTCAGTCTCATTTACATCCCCGCGGCTGTGGATCCGTCTGTCGGTCTCTGTCCTCGCGGTGTGTCGGTGTCAGACGGTGGGTCGCTGCTGCTGGCTGTGTGTGCGCATGTCACACACACACACACACTGAGAAAACACTCCACACAGTACAGTCGTTACTTGTTACTCATATTAATGCATATAAACGCTACTTACATAACGATACACATGAGAGATATTCATTTAAAATAAAGTAGGGGATAACCGGGACGAAAAGTTTTTTCTCCAGGTCCTTAAAAGCAACACAGGGTTTTGAAGCTAATTTGATGTAGTGGCCAAACCTGTCATTACAGTGTCACGTGACGCCATTATACCCAAAAATACTTTTTCTCAGACTTGCATTGTGAAAGAGATGTCTGTAAATCAGCAGATGGTTTTTGAGCATCTCAAATCTGGACAAAATTATTCCAAAATTATTCGTTTTACTATCAGAATTTGATCCATTCAATCCGATCACATTTTTAAAGTGTAGAAGACATTGAATTGTTTTACCCCCATTCAAGTTAGCTGAGGTTAGTAGAGTTAGTGAGCATGCTCCATAGGCGCATTGGGCCTATAGAGCTTGTCCAGTAGCCTATGTTTTATGGAAGTGGCTTTTTTTGGCTTCACCTCTCAAGCCCCCAGGAAGAGTACCAGGCTTCGAAGCCAATTTGACACAACAGTCAAATTGTGTAATTACAACATCAAGTGATGCTACTGGGGCCAAAAAGACTTTTCCCCATTGACTTGAATTGTGAAAGAGATGTCTGCAAATCAGTGGATACATTTATCTGACACAACCCCCCACGAAATGACTGGTTTTACATCTCTTCTGTGACACAATTCAAATTATATGATACAACTTTGTAACAGAGTGTAAGAGAGAGTTTTAAGGAAGCAGATTTCTACACATCTAAAGAATAATTTGAGGTCCACAAAGTAATGTCTTCAAACATTTATTATTATCAGACCTGGTTCAATTATTGTCGCAGAATACAGAATATTGTATCATTAACAGGTGACGCTTCACCCCTAACATCTGGAATGGCACTTAAAATTCTTGCTACACATTAATTAGGCATTATGTCATAGACACACATGTTTCCAATAAACGTCACACAATTTCAGACATCATTGCTTTAAGTCAGCAGAAACTGAAATACAAAAGTGGTCACACAGTTTTGGGGTGTACCACAAAAGGTACTCCGAATAAACAATGACCACACATAATCATAAAATACATTAATATCACTGAGCATTAATAAATCTTCTGCCAAGTTTTTTTTTTCCAATTACCAAGCTGTTTGTTGCTCATGTTGTTAACTAATGTGGTTAACAATTTTTTTTCCTAGGATAGTAAAGTCATGATCCACCCTACTCTGTCTCTGTTTGGCTAGTACTCGTTGCCTTCTTTGATTGTATGTATGAGGAGTAAGATTGGTTAGGGTAAGAACATCGGGGGAAAAACCAAGCAGAGGGTAATTGCCATCCTGGAATGTTGCTAACTGTTAAGGGACCAGTGTGCAAGATTTAGCTGCATCTAGTGGACTAACTGATTACCCTCCCCTCTCCCCTTCCAAGTGTGCAGGAGAACCTACAGTGGCCATGAAACTCCATGGAAAAGCACCCGCTCTCTATCTGTTTTTTTCCTAGCTAATGAAACACAACAATTCTTATTTTCAGGTGGTTATACACTAATTAAAATATACTTATGAATGTTACATAAGTCAGTTCTGCCTAATGCTACCACATTCTACACTGCAACTTTAAAACAAACTCTGTGCAATGCAAATTAAAGAAAATGCATGCAGCACTTATAAACAAACAACACATTAATTAGCTAAAATGGAGTACTTGTGGCTGAGAGTAGAGAATAACCTGTTATGGATCATTAACTGGCATCCATGATGGTCTCCACCTGAGGATATATTGGTGAAAAACCAGGGGGGAAATAGTTTGGATGGCAGTCTGAATTACTTCACATGAAGTCAAATAAATCAAGTGAGTTTATTGTCTTGTTATATTTATGTGACTGTTTCTTACACAGATTTGTAGTTGCTGTGGAGCAGTAGGTCAGGTTCCTGTTCAGGCATTGAGCACCATCTCCTGTCTGAAAAACACCATTGCATTCAAGAGCTGTTGGACATTCAGTGAGCAGCACATGAATGATTGAAACTTCATGAGATTCTGCTCCAAAACAAAAAGTACAACATTATTTTTTTTTTGTTTGTAGATATTTTACTTTATATGTAAGGTGGACAGTACTTCTTCTATTTATAGCAGCAGGAGGAAGTTAGTCAGGAAACTGCAAATACACAGAAACAAAAGCAACAATCACACAAGAGTGTCTAAATATTTATTTTTACATCAATATTAGGCTCATAAGACACTGAGGTCATGTCCTTTGTGTTTAAAATACAAAAGTTGCTTTTGGGGGCCTTGAACTCATTTGCTAAAATCCTGCTTACAGCTCTGCAAGCAGGCACACAGCAACTTTTATTGGATAACTAAAACAGCAGAAGGTGGTGGTGTACATTTTGTTCCCCTCATTAATGCATGCTGTGTAGTGCACTCAGCCACTTGCTCCAAAAAATAAAGACTTTTATTTTTAGATCTAAATACTATTATTTCATGTTTCCTAAGTAACTTAGACCTGCCCCTAAAAAATGTTGCTCATCTGATTTACATTAAAAACATAATAGGGGTCTCTGATTTCGAAAAGGACAATGATGAACTCTTATCCAAGTTAAAAACCTAAATACGTAAAATTATTGAATTTAAGCGACTCTAGAGATAGGTTGTGTACAGGCAACTACACATTGCGTAATTTATGGCTTCACTGCACTGAAACTGCTCATGCCCAAATGTACATATATCTTTAGGGACCTCACACAGAATACACAGCTTTTAACGACAGGAAATACGCGGTGGAGACACTTTTAAATGACCTGCATACTAAAAATAAAAAAAGTTCTGTTGCAAAAGCAAATTGTGCGTGAAATTAATGATTTTCACACGTTGCCTTGTTCTGGCGTTTGCCTTTCCTGTTACTGACCCTTTGTGGTGAGAATCAATGGCCTTTACTGTAAAATACACACATGCACGCACGCACACGGACATGGACACATGCACGTTTTTGCCGCGCAAATCTCAAAGAACAGATTTTTTTCCATGACGCAATTTCTCTTTTCATGTAAAAGAGGAGGAAAAAAGAGGAGCCTCAGAAGTCCCCCTCTCCCACTTTTGCATGGGGTAACAGAGCGTTACGTGACCGGAGTGCAGACGGGATCAGGGATGAGGACTACTTGAACCTCACCAGAGGAGAGCTTATGGTGAGCAGTTGCTACAGGAGTCTGTGGAAGAGCCGCGCTGGACACTGGATCAGCATGCATGTGCATTAACAACACTTAAGTGACTGATATCTCATGTATGAAGCAGTTGTCTCATGTTGGACAAACACACAATTAAAAGTTGTACATTAAAAAAAATGAACTCATCATTAGCCAATAACAGTGATTTGCCGAGCGTCTTTACGCACGGACAATATGAAGCCAGCGCGCAATGATTGACATCGAGGTCTTGTGTAGGGATAGGCTATAAATATTGTATTCAGGCTTTGCTGTAGCCCAGCTTAGCAGACAATGGATGATGGTGTGCGTGTACAGAATGCAGTGCTGTGATCCAGGCGGCTGCCAAAACGTCTCTGGGACCAAAAAAAAGCACTTTGTATCCCACCCCCAGTGTTTCTCCGTGCAGCCTTCATTCACTATGATGCGCGCCTAGCTGAAGGAGGATCCCCACACTCGGTCCCCTCTGCCTGCCTAAAACTTTCTAATGAAATCCCCAAACACTTTTTGACAAACGTTATTTTTTTCCTTCAGGGGTCAAGAGGGTTTCGACATATTAATCTGCGTTTTTATTGAAAAGAGAAGTTCAGGTATGTCACATTTCTCACTATTACAACTCTATTTATTATATTAATTATTTCCAGGGTCTGCTTTTAGGTTTAATTATCCCGGCAGCCTGGTAGATTTTCTTTTTAAATATGCTGAAAATGTTGAAGTTTGAAGATGTGTCGCTCTGCTTCAATGGGGACGATAGATGTGATTGGTTTAACAAGTACCTTTTCTTTCTGTGAAGAACATGGAGCCCAGTTCCACAGAGGGAGGAGCTGAGGAGACGCTCATTAAAAATAATCCAACAAATCCAGTAAGTGCTGAAATGAAATGAAACACATATAACTTTAAGTGCATTTATCACCTCAGAAGATGTGATTAAGGTGATTAAGGCAGAAATTCTAGTATTACTTAGGTTTTTAAATCAATTAAATAACTGTTTGTTATATAATCAATGTTATTTGCATCAGACTTATCAAATCATAAAGGTCTTTTATAGCATTTCAAACTATTAACAGAAATTAGAAACTTTCAAAAAAACTCTTTGCTGACACTCACATGTGTCCTGTGGCTCCTCTGGGATATGTGTGTCCTGGCCTGGGGATGCTGAGAGTCAGTGAGTAACATCTGGCTGTCAGAGTGACCCTCTAGCTCTGCTGTCTGCAGCTGCTGCTCCAAGCAGGAGGGTCCGCTCAGAGGAGGTCAGCTCTCCCAAAGAGAGCCAGAAAGGTCACCAGCGGGTTTATAATTTGCAGAAACATGGGACAGGACCATCAGTGCGATGTCCAAGAATATGCAGTGCACTGTCCGGCAGTTGACTTATCGGTCATACTCGGATCAGAAGGCATGCCATTTTTTTACTGCAGTGATTTGAAAAGCAAATAGGCTGACTGCAGAGCTTAGCAGTTTGAGAATATGTGTGGTGAGGGCTTTTTCTCTTCTTCTTTCCACCAGCCTCACAAAGTGATACTCAAACATGGCCAAGAGTTGGAGGAAGAGCAGGAGGAATTGGCCGAGCACCAGCCTCTGGAACAGGAAGACCTGAACTTTGAGAGATGGAAGCGCAGGCCTTTACCCAAGAGGACCCTGCACCAGAAAATAGACGACTTGAAGACGTACCTGTGGAATGCAGAGACCAACGAATTCATGGGTCGCTCTGGGAAGAGCTGGAGTGAGTTGTCCAGGGCGATGGGGTTTTTGGGGTGTGGGGAAAGACGTTTGGATTCATGCAAAAATGTTTAAATTTTTACTGCACAAATTCAATAATGTACAGACAACCAAAGTTTGTTTTCTAAGGTTGAGTGATTACAGTGATTAAGAGCAGTTATGGTGTTTGAATGTCTTTAAAGGATGCACTCAGGGATAGTTGAGAGGTTTAGAAATGTCTCTACAGTCCAGTGACTCACTGTACTCACTGTGCTGCAAGTGTGTGTGTGTCCTCATGCTCAGTGTTTACATAGGTGCATGGACAATTCAGAGTGTCCCGACAAAAACAGACTGCCTGGGGACGTGTCCCCAGCGGGAGCGCACTGTTCCGGCTCTCGCATTGGCCAGAAATCACATTCCTCTTCATCTTACCATGCTCTCCACAGCCTCTTTCCCAAAGCCTTGGCGACCTCATCGTTGAACTTAATATGCTTATGGCTCCGCCTCGGTTGCAGTGAAACACGTAGAGATGCTCTTGTCTTTCTTTTTTCCATAGAGTCCACTGCCAAATTGAGCTTTTGGTGGAGGTGAACTCTTTTGGCAGCAGCACAGACTGGATGGGTTTGTTGAGTCAATGATGATGGAGCAGCTTCTTGGTATTCCAGGGTAGTTGCTATGTGACGCTGTAGAGCCCCCTCCCCTTGGTCCACTGTACACAATAGCAAACATGATCTAGCTAGAGTGTTGAGAGAATATCCAAGGAAAGTGTGTGTTACTCACACAAGTTGAAATACAGGATCCCAGGCAGGGCTAAAGAGCTCATTCTAGCCACATAACCAGTGTGTGCACACTTGTGCAGGAATGGGGCCCATGTGTCTGCTGAAGAAAGGCCCTGAGTTGAAGTCTGTGCTGTGTGTCCTGTGAGACGAGTGTGTCAGAGGGGACACAATACCAGAGTGGGGTGATTGGGGCTCCTTGGAGCTGGCCAGGCCTCTATGGCTGCAAAAGACCTTCACTACGATGGCAACCGGAGGTTCACTGTGTTCCTGAGTGAAAGGACAGCTGGGAGAATTCTCACTGAGCTTAAACAGAAAGGCCTTTGTGGCTCTGGGGACGCAAGGCTGGCTGCAGCTAGTCCCCTGTGAAATTGCCCGCACAGCAAAAGCCATTTAATTTAGAGCACGTTTAGCTTGATTAGTTGCTGTTAATTGAAAATTGCAGGACAATGCTAGTTCCCAAGGTTTCTTTGTTCCAGGGTTCACACATTAGCTCAGTACAGTGGATTTTATACCAAAAGTATTGGAGTGATTTGCAAGCGCAGACATCAGGGGAGGACAGTGCTTTTGTATGAGTAAACAAATTAGTGACCGTCCTGATCAGGGACAGTAGCTGGAGACCAGACAGACCACACAGTCTCAGAAAAACTGGAAATTCCTCATGCTTCATTACCTTTCTCCACTCTGATCAAAGACAGGGAAGGTGCACTGTGCTCTGAAAGCCACTGCTGTTCATACTGTGTCAACTGTATAATATTCACCATTATATTTTTCTTTTTTTCACTCTCTCCATTCAGGCCTCATCCTTCTCTTCTATGCTGCACTTTATACGTTTCTCGCAGCCATGTTTGGTGGCTGTATGTTTTGCCTCATGTGGTCTATTAGTCCCTACCATCCGACCTTCAATGACAGAGTGATGCCACCAGGTAAATATAACCCCAACCTCACACCACTGCATTTCTCCACCCGACTGTCCTTCTGTCTGTTGGTTCTACTTGAGTCTCAGCACAGTTGACTGTCTCTGGGTCTCCACTGGCAGGTATGACGATGGCTCCACACCTAGAGGGCCATGAGATCGCCTTCAACGCCTCTGATCGTAAATCCTGGAAGAAGTATGCAAGGTCTATGGATGAATATCTAAGACGTGAGTCAGTAGAGTCTGATGAGGTTGTTGAGTTTGTTCAAATGAAGTAGGCATGCAATGAGTTAACCTTCATCTTCACTACCTTTGTCCCATTTTTCCATTTGGTTCTTGCATGGCATGCTGGGAAGGGAAGCCTCTTTGTGGGCAGAGTGCAGCCATTCAATGTTTTTTTTTTTTTTTTTCTTCTTCACATCCCGCTTTTGTCAAGCTTCCTTAATCAGAGGCCTGAGTCTGGCAGGGCATAGCTGTTGCAGGGGTTTATTTATGCCCTCCTCTCCCTCCCTCCCTCCCCTTTCTCTCTCTCTCTCTCTCTCTCTCTCTCTCTCTCTCTCTCTCCCTCTCTCTCTATCTCTCTGTCTCTGCTCTTCATTTTCAGCATACAACGATGGCGCTCAGGACAAGAAGAACATGCGCTGCACGCAGGACAGGTACTTCATGCAGGATGATTTGGAGGAAAGTGCAGAGAGGAAGGCGTGTCAATTTAAGAGGTCCTGGTTGGGGGACTGTTCGGGTCTACAGGACCCCCACTATGGCTATTCTCAGGGAAGGCCATGTGTCCTCCTTCGGATGAACCGGGTAAGTCCACAAAAGGAACAGAACATCAAAACCTGTGAGACACTTTAAAAAGCACAACTCACAAACAGCTTTGTTTCTTCAGTTTTCTCAGTGAGTGACATCTAGTGGCCATTTTAGGGAAAGGATGAAAAGACACGGAGCCACTTCTGCACTATGTTTTGACTTGATTTACATTTTAATATGGTAACTTGCTGTGTTGTAGAGAGTTTAAACACTTATGATTTCAGAAGTAAACTTTTGCATGTGATTTTTTTTATAATTATTCAGATATAAATACATTTTCCTGCTGGCATTCAGTTTGATTACATGCAAAACTAAAACGCTTTTCTCACTATGCCTATAGATTATTGGTTACCTCCCTGGCCAAGGCAAAGCAGTAAATGTGACTTGTGGAGTTAAGGTACACCAACTTCAGCAACCTTACTTGTAATATTATCATATTTTATGTCTGAAAATGTCATACAAGTGTAAGCCAAGAAAGTTTCATTCTCTTTCAGAAAGGACCACCAGAAGCCTTGGGAGAAATCCAGTTTTTTCCTAAGAGCATTTTTGACCTGAAGTACTATCCATACTATGGCAAGCTTAGACATGTAAGTGGGAGTTTGATGCCTCAAAGTTTTCTAAGATAACTCTGATTGGGGCCTTAATCCTCTACGTCTCTTCTGTCACAGGTAAACTACTCAGCACCGGTGGTGGCCGTGCGTTTTGCAGGAGTGCAGTACGACACTCACATCCAAATACAATGCAAATTGAACGGGAAGGGTATCATTAATGATTCACCCACTGACCGCTACCTGGGCAGTGTGACCTTCACCTTGGATGTCGGAGCGTAAGGCAAAGATAACGCTGCCAGCAGGATGCTCCTGTGACAATGAGGCAGGAAAATGTACAACTATTATTTTACATGAAATATGTAATTTCCCTCTCCTCATCTTTCACTTAAATATCCACGTCTTCTGCTGAGAAACAAATTCCTCAAGAAGTAGACATTTACTCTTGTGTTTCTGTTGTATCTTTGTACCTTGAGTGCTTCTGGCACCTGCGTCCACAACAAACAGTGCTGAGCACATGAGCGAGTACATAGAGTGAGTTACAATTCAGTTCCTGATATGTTGTAATGATTAGCAAAATTAATCAAACTAAATTACACTCTGCCCAATAGTTAGTCTTTCTGGCTATGCAAATCCAATTATGACTTAAAACATTAATAGGTGATTAGAAATGTTGTTTTGTCAAGTTAGAAAAATGGTTTTCTGTGAACATTTTTGTGTGACCAAGTGTACTAATTTGTTTTGCATTATATTTTTCAAACATGTATATTTTAAGAATTCAAAGAACTATCATGCAAACACTGAAAGCAGGACTTGTACTGTACTTACACAGTAAGAAAAAGACATAATAAACAACTGCAAATACACTATTACTATATTTTTGTTGAATAGAGCAGAATTATACATTTATGATAAAGCATCACAAGCCACTTCTTGCATCCTTTTATAAAAACATTTGCTTTTGAGAATGAAATACTACACAAGACTGATCAATAAAGAGACATACTGTACTGTGAAATAGTTTGTGAAAGGTCTGTACCATTTTAAAAAAGCGTAACTATTTTGTGAGAGCATTAATCATCCTGCCTGAACTGTGCTACTAAACTTGGTATCATTTGTTGTATTTATTCCTATTATAGTTCTTATAATAAATACAATGTTCTGGTATGTACTGTAAGTTTTCTTCTGCACGGTACTCATAGTCTTAAAAATGTACCCACACACTCAAACTGTGCTATTCTCAGCTACAAAACTACAAATTATTGTTACTGTTTAAACATATTTGTGAAGGTGAAAGCATTTGAACAGCTACTATCACAAAAATGGTTTACACTGTTGCTGTTCCACTTGCAAAATTACCCTGAAGTTTCTGTTCTCCTTCTTTAAAAGCTTAGAAATAACACATTTAACAGTTTATCATATCGATACTTCAGGACATTTTCTAAACACAGATAATTTCTTATAAACATAATTTGATTTAAACACAATGTGACTTTATTAGAATAATATACTGATTAGATTGTCTGCGATTGTCTTTTTGGCTAACTAAAGTAATATACATCTGTCTTTACATGGCACATATATAGTTTAGAAAACATGAAATATGACCTTATTTGATGTAATAACAATGTTTTATGGAACTCTTTAAATGTTGTCATTTCCATGAAGTGTGCAACCTTAGTTGTGAAAAAGGGAAGCATTTCAATACCCTAACCCTAACCCTAACCCAACTTATTGAGTTTTAGGTACACAATGTTCAGTACTGTGCAAAAGTTTTATGCTCTTATGATGTTTAGATTCTTAAACATCTGTAATGCAGAACCATCAGGGAGGCAATCCCAAATGTATTCTGCAGCATGTCAACGACCCCAAATATATAACCAGAATCATAAAGAACCGTCATATCCATAAGAAGAACAAGGAGTCTTACAACAGATGGTTTGACCCCCTCAGAGCCCTGATCTTAACGTCAGTGAGTAAGTCTAGGATCAAATGAAGAGACTGAAGCAGCTGAAATTCGAAATCAATAGAACAACTTGAGTTCTCCAAGATGCTTTGGACAACCTTCCTGTCTTGAAAAACTGCAGGTGTACTGAGGAGAACTGGTGAGTGTGGTCAGATCAAATAGGGATGAAAGATAATAGATACAAAATATTCATGACAGTATTTATGACAACATCCCTTTTCTATTTTAGTGCCAAAAACCTTTGCACAGTAGTTATTATTTTTACACATAAAGCAGTGCAGCTGCAAGACCAAAACCATCGACAAAGTTAAGTAAATGACGACAAAACACCAAGTCAGTTAGTCTTTAAACATGTTGTAGTTGTAAGTTAGGCCTATGTCATCTGGTGTGACCTCAGGGTCAACTTGCATATCTGCACACATGCCAGTTATAGCTGCAGCTGAGTGTCATGCTTCTGTGTACCATTACAGGCTATAAAAAGCACAACATTGATCAAAGTCGAAACAACAGTTTGAGCAGGCACAGCAGTTCACGCGTCGGTGTGAATGATCAGTTTAAAACCGTTAACCTTTGAATTCAGTCCAGTCACAAGACTCTATGCAATGTGGCTCCACAATAAAAGCAGGACACAAACTGTCGATAAAAAAGCTGCACAGTGATACAAAACAAGAACGAACTTTATTTAATTTGTTCCCCACTTGTGTTAAACAAGCTCATCACATCACATTCTTCATCAGATGGAGACAAGCTTCAAGCAAGCAACTCAAGAGGTGCACAACAGAAAGGCACAAACTGTCAGAAGGGAGTGAGCAAACGTAAAGAACTGAGAATGATGCCTATAAGAAGGTGTGAAATAAGACCAGCAAGGGGAAATACTATTCATGGCTTTCATACTGTCATGCTGTTGATATTTCAGTACTATCACATCGTGGGGAGTGTGTTACTCTTACTCTAACCAGTTGTCAGATTTATGTACATTCAACCAAATTTAATCCTGGAGACAAACGTGGTGTTTACTTAAATCAGGCTTGAGACTCCCAAATGCCAAAATATGCATCCGTCACAGTTTTGAAATAACAGAGAATTACAAGGTGACAACAATATAATAAACTCAACGAAATAATCATGTTAATCTTTTTTTTAAAATAAATGTACAATTAAAGAAAAAAATCTTCTATCCTCCTAACATGAACGACAGAAATATAAATGTCTAACATTACACATTTCCAGAAAAAAAAAACTGGTCCCAGTGCTGGTAAAGTGTCTTCATAAGTTAGTGTCCCTTTCATCAAACTACAATTAAGTGACTAAATGTGCAGCAGATGTAATTTAGCTGTTAATTTCTATGGTAATTAAGGGTTAAAGAAACATGTGCAATTAGCATAAACTCAACAAAACAATGGTTTCTGGGGGTATGAATGACAACAGTGGATCTATTAGCTTGCTCGTACATTCAAGTCATCAAAAAATCAGCGTCATTCATTCTATACAAGAGATTAATTTACACATATACTATTGTACAGCACAGAAACTGAGAGGAAAAAGCCTCTTGCGGTAGGAGAGGAGGTGGAAGAGGAGGAGGAGGGGGCTCTCTGGGAAGGATGTGGACGGCTACTCACAGCCATAAATTTGATTTTTAAAACATGCAATCTATAATCAAACGGTGCAATATCGATCATAAATGTTTTGGTACTTGATTCAGTCATTGGCATTGAAGCAAAACAAAGAAAACCATTCAGGGGAGGGGGTAGGAGGTGTGGGTGGTTGGGGTCGCCGGGATCAATTTGAAACTGTACGAGAAATAAGCTATAAAGGTTATTTTTCAGGGTGACGCTGCCTCACAGGAAACAGAAGGAGAGGGGGGTTACAGGAGGAGAGTGTGGTGTTTTTTTTTAAACAGCTGAGAGGGTTGGAAAAGTGAGAGGCAGAAGCAGCCAGGGTTGGATTATACAGACTGGTAGCCGGTGCGACTCTTCCTCCGGCCAATCAGGTAAGAGATAAGCACAAGGATGATTAGGAAGCTGAGCGCCACGCCCACTGCAATGGGCACCAAAAAGCTCAAATCAGAGTCCAGGAAGCATTCCTCAGCTGACAGACAGGAAGACAGACAGACAGACAGACAGACAGAGAGACAGCAGGTTAGTGGTTTAGACGGTGGAAAACACCATGACGAGAAGGATTGAGACTTTAAAGGGTTAGAGATGAAGCAGAAATAGCAAGAAAATAGATCAGAACCTAGAAAACGACCACATTTCCACAAAGAGAATCAAAATCATGTCGAAGAAAGAGACGTCAAATATATCAAAAGCACAAGAAGGAAATCACCCATGTGGAGATTTATCATTATTCTATATGAACATTAATTTTAGGCAGAATGATCAGAATAATTTTACCTTTTGGGAAATACTGTATATTTACTTCTCAGTAAGATGACAGGATGGCCGCACGTTAAAGATGCAGTTAGCTTAACTTAGCCTAAAGACTGGACACACAGGCAAACAGGTGGCCTGAATCTTTCCAAAGGTAATAAAATCTATCTAGAAAGCATTTTAAGGCTCACCAATGAGGCAGTTATATCACATTTATGTAAAAAACAGTTGGTTATACACCTAACTATTTCTTTCTGGGCTGTGTCGAAAAATCACTCCCTTTTTGCTAAATAGTGCACAATATTTACCCTTTAACAATTTATGTAGTGTATGAAATGAGTGTGCAAATGTATGCTGTAAGTGACACCCTCAAAAATTACTAATATGGGATGAAAGAAGTTGTCCACAGCATGCACACTTTTCTAACAATCCCCAAAAGCAAGAAGTCGCATTTTCTAGCTATTAAAAATTACGACGATGCCACCCTAAACCTGTCAGTGATGTTACAAAGATGTGTCTGAAATGTCAGTTCACATTATTATTTAAATACTATTATATAGACACTATTTAATAGGAAGAAATTAATGACACATAGCCCCCTGTAAACTCATGACATGTCAGTTTTACATTTTGTTTTAGTGCAGATTTAACACGTTTAAACATGTTAGAGAGCTTTTTTATTTAACCCTTCAAACTGAGCGAGGCTAACTCTTTCCATCTGTTTCCAGTCTTTGTGCTAAGCTACACTAACTGTGTGCTGGCCATAGATTCAAACATTTAGAGTGGTATCAATATTCTAATTTGGCAAGAAAGTGAATAACTATTTCCCAAAATCTTTGTCAGGCAGTCAACAGCACTGAACACTACAAAGAAACATTAATGCAACACCACACTGGTAATTTTTCACAAACAGGCAGAAAGCCAAACAGGCAGCGATTCACTGACTAACATCTAAATGAAGCAGGTTTAAACTAGAAGGACTCATAGCCGCTGGCCATGTTTCTCTTTCTTCCGATGAAATAGGCCAGCAGAACGATAAGAATGAGAACAAGCAGGGCCACTCCAACAGCTATGGGAACAAGGAAGCTCTCCGCATCACCCTGGCATTCCTCAGCTAGACGAGAGTGAAGAGAGCAGAGAGGTGAATGTCTTATAGGCTGAACAGGAGAATTAAAAAAGTTAAAAGAAAAAAAAAAAAAGTTAATGCATGGAGAGCAGGAAAAGAGAAGTAGCCCACCAACCAAGTATTTTTTTTTTTTTAACAAATGAATAAACATTTACTCAAACGTCCAGGACAACAACGCATTTTTTATTTTTATGAACGTCAAAAATGTTAAAAAGCTCCACGTCAGTCTGACACACAATATCTGAAATCCAAATTTATAATAACTAACAGCAAATGACAATGTAGATGAAATCAGCAGTCATTTGTATCCACATTAACACACATGAACTGATGTGGATGAAGATGGTCTTGCAGCACAAATTTCCCTTTGCTGAACATGTGCAATGTTCTCCACACCTAAAGGGGCATTAAATAATGATCCAAAGCTTATCAAGTTACCCAATAATTATAGATCAGCAGTATTAATGAGTTATTGAATATACAAAACGGATTGTTCTTTAACTAAAGGCACAATTGTCATGGTGATAAATCTACTGGATGATTTATTGAGGAGAATTTTTATACTAGTGCTGCAAAACCATCTTTATAATTAAGGCAACTTAAATTTTTACAAAGCTGAAATGAACAAGACAGCAACGATCACAAGCCTGCATTTGATTTAAAAGCCATTATTCATACATGTGTACAATGTCCTGGGGAAGCAAGATTTTCTGAGCAATTTATCGATGCAAATAATTAAGAGTGATTTTCATGTAACTGCTTGCATTGCTCCGGTTGGAACGAGGCAAACAGTACACGGCACTCTAGACGTATGCAATACCACAAAGCAACCAACGTGTCACATTTGTCTACTATCATTACAAAAATACACATTCTTGGGCTTGCCTCCATCCCGGATAACTGCTTCACTGCAACCCTGAACCAGCTCCCTGACTTTAATGATTTTAAGGTGCTTTCACATCAGTGGTTTGGTTTATTTGGATCAAATCGGGGAGGGACAATGAAAAACCCACTGCCTTTTAGCTCTGGTCAGGTTCATGTTCTCACTGTTGTAATTCAAACAAATGGAGAGCTGTAACCATGAAACAGTCAAGAGAAACAGGGCCCAAAAAAAGTTATTTTGTCCTTTAATATTATGGGAAGTCATTTATCAGGGAAAATCTCCATACTCATGTGCTGTGGTTCCTATGTGTTACCATGGTTACCACACTGAATAAATGCAAGTTATATAACCTACAGATTGTTTTATCAGCAGATGGACTTAATAGTAACTTCTGATTTTATGCTTAAAATCAAATATCATGAAATTATGTCAGTCTGGTTGGAGCTTGATTAACAGGTTTCAACACCAGTTCAAAATGAACCGAACCAAAAGGGCACCAGAGTTCATTTAAACTGAACCAAACAGATGTGAAAGCCCCTTCAGTATAGAACGCTCTCCTACATTAAAAAAAACTAACAAACTTGGAGCATTTTTTGTCTATTTAATATCTAACCTGGCAGATTTTAATGTGTCTGTCCTCTTCTCACAGGTTTGGTGTACATCTGTGCACGAGTGAGGATTTATTAATACCTGAATCATAATCTGATGGTAGCTGTGGGGTTGTTTGCCGATCATTACACCAGCACCCACACAGTCCTGATGAAGTCGGTTAACTCATCTTAAATTTCAGTTGTTCAATAATGAAGAAAAATACATAAAGTGGTCTGATTTTAAAGGAGCTTTAACAGCCTCTGATCAAGCTGCATCTTTCAGAGCTCACGCCAAGCCCAGGCCTACACACAGGTGAAATCATGTGACACAGTTTCAACACAAATAAGCAAAAATGTAAAGAGCGCCTTAGTGCATTTACATGTAAATATCCATCATTTTGGATTAATCTGCGCTGAAAGTGAATATCTACACAAAAGTACTGTCCCTTTTCTAAACCTAATGCCAAAATCTTTTCTGTTGGATCTTTTCTTTATTTAGATTTATTCTCTGACTTGAACTTGTGCAAATGTAAGAGACCTTTTTAAAAACGGCCAACATTGACACGCAGGAGAAGCACAGGTGTAATTAATAACACTAATGAGAGCAGCATCGTTGGTGTTTTACTCCCACCTGGACTTTTACTGCTTGACATTATCAAAATGTCTTCTTTGAAAAACAAAAAAAGAGGCCCATCAACGTTCAAACAACACACATTTTGATTTCACATTCTTATCATGATTGGATGATTGGAGCCACATAATCAGGACAAATGTTTCTCCTGCTCTACAGGGGCAAACATGGGCTGAAGCACATTTCCTTTAATAACTTTCCAAATGGAGAAGACCTTCATCCTTGTTAATGATGAGCAAAGAAAGAAAGCTGCTCGACTATCTTCCTTTAGTTTCTAAAAGGATTTTCAGCTGGAATTCTGAGGAAATTTTTTAAGTGTTGACAATAAAAATAATTTCAGGGGATGAAAAGCCAAACCATAAAGGAAGTAAAAACTAAAATGTGCACAGAGATTAAATAATGACAAAAGCAAACAAAAAAGGAATGTCTGCAGAGCAAATGCAAGATCCTGAAATGATAACATATCCAGTGTTAAAAGATATGCAGAATTAAAAGAACTGTAAGTAGTGCATACTGAACATACTGAGAGAGTATTTAGTCTCATTTTACATTGTGATTTCTTACAGTTAAAAAGGGTTTGCGAGGATCTTGCACTTGCTCCATTAACAAAAACAACGAAAAAGGAAAGACAAGACATCCAGAAAACAACAGAAACAAACACAAACATGGGGCATGCACAAGTTTGGTCCTTGAGAACACCAAGCCTCAGATCTCTACACTGACTTTTAGACGGATCTCTTTTATCATTAAAGATCCGTCAGACGGCTGCTATTCAAAACTGCTTGATGTGCATATCATGTCTCAAGGCGACCAAAAAGCTTCAATACAAACAGATAATACAATTATGTTTTGTTTATGAAACTACTCTTCTCAAGTTTTAGATTTAAGTTCTTGAATTGTTATTTGCCAATGAATTTGATTGCACATGAACCCCAAGGACCAGGCTTGGGAACCCCGTGATATTTCCTGATTGATTGCAGAATGGATTTAAAGGGTCTGATATCCAACATAAGTCTTTCTTCGACCAATCACGTAAGCGATCACTACAATGAGAATCAAGCCAGCCAACGCAGCGCCAACAATGATTGGGATTAAGATGCTGGTGTCATCCAATGAACATTCATGGGCTGCAGATAAAAAGAGAGTCAGTCAACAGGTGGATTAACAAACACATCCTGAAAGACAAAAGAGTGAAGCAGCAGGACGGAAGAGTCGAGCTACACAACTGTGTCAACATACAACATGTGATGTCTCCACTTTCAACCTGTCACATGACACCTTTCTCATATGAATGAACACCTTCGATAGGACAGATGACAACAGATTAACTTTATATAAATGAGTTTCTGCATGAGGTATTTAAAGTGATGAGGAAGATGGACTTTAGCTCGGGATGAGCGTGGTTAGAAATAATAATGTCTTTTTTGAGGATTTGATGGTTGAGCAAAATATGACACCAAATTGTGTTTTTCTCTAATTTTTGTTTTTTCTCCCCTTGCAAAATACTGGATACTTTCATCTCTTCAAGCATATTTTAAATTCCTAAAATTACATGTTATGAGTGGATATTGCTTAGATTTAAGGGTTCACAAGCCAGAAAAGTAGAGAATCAATCATTTATATATATATAACTACTTCTCTTGGTTGATAGTTGATATGAAATAAAAATGATCACCGGTCATGACTTCGGCTGGAAATCAGCTGTCTGAAATCTATTTTTAGCTCCAGACAAAGTATGTCAGTATATGATATGTCATTATACTGAGCAGTGCCAAATTAATTATCAAATGGTGAATTGCATGTCATCTTGATCATTTCATTTAATCAGATAAAAACTGGTATTTTACTGTAAGTGCAAACCAGGTGTGTTTGTGTTTTTACATCTGGTTTACATGAAGGGAGTACACAATGTTTCACAAAACTCTTACTTAATAAACACAATGCTGTATTAATGCTGTCCTGAGGCAGGATAGCTTACACTGTGTTGATTTGTATTCTATGTCAATATAAATTTACTTGAAAACACATACTTACCACAAAACATACACAATAGTTAAATTAAGGCTTTGATTAAGTATTAATACTTATTATTTTCTGCAGTACATGAGGTCCTGAATGGAACATCTTTCATTAAACCAACAAATTAATATTTATCAAACTATGTTTGTTTATACTGTTAAAAAGGAAATTTGAAATGCTATCTTGAATGTTTTGTTATTTCAAATCAATTTGTTCAACTGACATCCTGCTCTTGTATTGGTAAAATTATGACCATGTGTGTTCAGGGCACAAAAATAGCACCAGACAACAGACAAATGCTGTTAAAATATTCAAGTGTCTGGTAGATTTGCTTCACTCATCAGCTAAAAACCCCCAATTGTAATCTATTGAGTAGCTGGGGAAATTTAAACATCCAAAGTTAATTTTGCACCCTGCTTGTGTTCCTCATTTCAACCTTTAGAACACATTTTTAAAACTCTGAATATGAGACAGTTTGTTGGGGACTCAGGCAGCAGTGTAGGCAGACACATGAAGGAATAACCTACCTGTACTGAAAACGCCCTTCTTCACTCCAAAGGGCTGAACTTGCAGGTTGTAGGTGTAGATGCTGAGCAGGTTGGTGATGGTGTAGTTCTGCTCTTTATTGCACATGTAGGAGCTGCCGACGGCGGCCTCCCACAGACTCAGGTTGCTGTTCGCCTCAGAAAACACAACACCTGGAAAGAAACACACAGATGTTTAGACATCTGGGTGTGGTGTGTGGTGTATGTGGGTAGGTGTGATACTTATACTTACCAGAGCTCGTTTTTCCAGTGATGTTCAGAGCATGAAGGCGGAATTTCTTTGTGTCCTGTCAGAAGAAAAATACAAGTTCAGATATAAAAGAATGTGCTTCAAAGTCATTTATTGTGAATATATGACATCCCCACCAGCCTTTATAAACTACCAAAGGCATCCAGGATAAAAACATTACCCTTCTCAAATCTAAGAGATGAGTGATAGTCAGTGTACATTTCACATTTCATTGCATCCTGTGAACTTATATAATGTCAGACAAGTTTCAGCCTGTTTGTTATCCATCTAATTCAGTGATTACCAACCTGAGATACGAAAGGATAACAAAGATGGTATTTGTAGCATTTGTATTTCAGACAAAAACAAACACATAAATAGGATTAAAAATTAGTTTAAAGATGTATTGGTGTATATTTTGTCATAATAACCAATAACCTTCCAGCAGTTTCAAAACAACCTGTAAACTTCAGTTAATTTAAAGTGCTCATCACCTCTTAACAAGTTACATTAAGTAAAACATAGAAATACTGCTTTTGCTACCTCCACCAATTATTCAAGTTGCAGTTTACATTCATTTCTGTCCAGGCACGTAAAATATTTTTTGTGAAGACTTTAAAATGCATCATAATTATATCCTATCAAACATTTGTGCTTAACTTAATTAGCATATCAAGACTTGCATTATGGCCCATAACATGTTTTATAAGTTTGCAGTGACCTTGAACTTCGACCACTAAAATCTAATCAGATCAGCTTTGAGTTCAAGTGGGTGGGATGGACGGACAACCCAAACACACAACTTCACATGTAAAAGTACACACACACACAAACAAAGGTAATAATGTTAACATAACAACTGGACTGAGGTTAGATATTTAAAAATAGAGATCATAACACCAGAACAGAACTGAGGTAACTATTCATCAAACAGGAAAACAGCTGGTGATTTGATTTCCCTTCTGGATAAATTAGGAGAGGCCACAGTACACAGAGAAAAGATGTGTTCTCAGCCTGAATCTGAAAATCTCAACGAAACCTGCCTCCTGAATATTGATTCCAAAGAAGGGGAGTTTTTATGTCTACCAGGATCAAGAGAAATAAAAGGATGTAATTATATGGAGTAATAAGACAGAGATATGGAGATATACGAAGGAGCCACCAATCCATTTAAAGCCTTTTGAGTAAGTTGAAGGACTTTCAGATCTTGCTTGACTTGGTAGCCAATACAAAGACATCACTACTATGATCCAACTTCTTAGATCTTGAAGAGTTTGGCAGCTGGACCAAACTGAGACCTTTTGTTGCGGTCATATTGTGAAGGACAGAATAAAGTGCCTTACAGTAGTTGATTCTGAATGTTACATATGCATATACAAGGACTTCAATGTGTGAGTTGGATAAAATGTGGCATATTTTGGCTACGTTACGATAGTGAAACAAGGCAGCTCTTTTTCTCTGGCTCTCTGAGAAATGGTGCAGCCATAAAGATTAAAAAAAGGAAAACAATTCAAATGAAATCTTAAATATAACCAGGCCAGTGTATCAAAACAACATATCCAACATGTTGAGGACTTACATTGGCGAAGGTTAACATGACGGTCATTGTGTTAGACGTCAGCAACAGCTCACTGCTGTTGACTCCGCATGATCCAGAGACCCCGGTCACATTAGGATTAGGATCCAAGTTCATCTCCTGATATTTCTAAAGCAGATGGAAATGAAGGGAACCAAATAAGAAACAGCCACAAAGATCACCTGTGTATAAAACAAAAGGATTAATTGTGTTTCTGAACATACGTCTCCCTGCTTGAAACCAATCCGCAGGCCAAAGCTGGCCAACAGACAGGCTGTGCTGTTCTCATCTGACTTGATGCTGTACTTCCCGGTCACGGGTGGGGGCAGGGTAGGGGTTGGGGTGGTGGTTGGGATGGTGGTTGGGGGGGTGGTGGTATTATGAGGGGCAATGGTAGTCGAGTTTGGAGCTGCTGTGGTAGTGGTGGTGGGAGTGGTTGGGACAACAGTGGTAACAGGCAAATCAGCGGAGCAAGTGGTGACTGTGCAGAGAGAAAAACAAAGAGAGGAGGTCGTCAATAGAGACAGGAGATAGTTATTAGAGCCAGGATGAGACGTGAAGTTTCATCTACACTCACCGTTTTCACTCTTGCTGCCGTTACTGACAAAAGCCTGTATGAGCACGTTCCACAGTGTCTGATTGACCGAGTCAGACTGGATCATGTCTTTACTCTTGCAAGAGTAGCAGGTGTCCATGCCAACGTTTGCAATGTGAGGCTTCATGGTCACGTTCATGGTTCCTAAAAAGCAAAACAGAAACACATCAGCATCAGTACAACATCTTTTGTCCATGTGTATATTCTTGCTTGTATTGTGAAGTGTAGAAGTCACCATTTGACAAAGAATTGGGGAAGTAGGTCGAGTCGCTGAGATTGTAGGAAAACGTGATGGAGTCCACCTGGTATGTTGTTTTCTCATTTACTGTGAATTTCATACTCCAGGAGTGACCTTCTCCAAAACTGAGCATCAGCTCTGAGCTTGCGATATCACATGTACTTCCATCACTTTTGACTCCACTGGGAAGTTCAATCTCAGCTGTTTCATTCTGAAATGAGAGCAGAGTGTAACCTTATCTGACAGGAGTATATACCATAGATTTTGTGAGACATGTATAAAGAAAAAATGTTGCTAAGCAAAGTTTTAGTTAGTGCGAACACAATAAAGATTTACTGAGTACAATTTGAATGTACACAAACATGTCTCCCAAAGTAAAGCTAAGAGGCAATGGGGAAAAAGCTTATTTGTTTATCTGATGTGCATGACACAAATATTAAGTCCAATAAATGTTTAACTATTAAAACAAGATGACAAGATGATATTGACCTAAATATGTTAAACAGCTGATATGATAAATTCATTCTAGTAGAAAAGAACAATTACGAAACATGAAAGTATGTTACAATTACATTAATTTCTGTGACCGTCTCTCTGTAGACCAACAACTCACTCGTCAAAGGACAGGACAAAACAAGTGCAGGATATGCACCAGGACAACTCACACACTGAAATGCTGAATAGCAAGAATATATGTTTGCTTTGTAGTGACTGCCCCTATTCCTTTTCCACCATTTCCTTTTCATGGTGACATTTTCTTCCCACTAGAGCTGTCTGATTATCACACCACTGAGGTGGTCTGGAAACTGCAGCACTGCTGTGTCGCATTAGCAAATCAGCATAGCATATATACCAAACACAAACACAGGTCAAAGTAGAAGAGTGTGTGACTTAGAGTAGACACCCACCGTATTGCCAGTGACTTCATATGAGACTGAGAAGTTGACCATTAGATTTGCATACAGGCATAACTTGCCATCTTTGCCAGTGACCGACACCTCAGTACCATGTGACAGATGGAGTTCTGAAAAGAAAAGAAAAGAAATTACTGAATTTATTCTGAATTATTATCAAGTTCCAGTTAGTCTCTTTTCACTAAACATATAGATGCAACATGTGGAATAAACACAGACACTTTATGTGAAGTTTATTTGTTCCAATACAACACATTTTGAAGCAAATACAAACTCATTTCTACGTAGTGGAAATCAAGAAAACACTATTATTACTAACATTTTTAAAAGATAGTGTACTCCATACTTGAAGTACTTGAAACAGAGCACCTTTCCACTAGTGCTAGGAATCTGTATACAATTTAACAAAAGATAGGCCAAGGTCCACTTGGATTAACTATGATTTAGATATTATGCTTTGTCATCAACTCAACAGCTGACTGCTACAATCCGCAGGTAACGCAAGCTTATAAATCATCCAACATGATTCACATAGATGACCTAGGCTATAAAAATAATTTCTTTTTATAGGAGTGCCAGGTTTAGAGTCACAACCTGTACCTGAACCAGTGTTTGGTCTCGGTAAGTCTCTGTAAACTAAAATCAAAATGTGTGACTCAATACAATAGGGGCATTATTTTTGGTGCGACCAAAATGTAAACACAGTATGAGATAAAGTATGGTAAGAACATTTGCAGCAGTAAAATATTTGAAATTCCTAATCAGGTCACAAGAACATTATGGGTCACATGCCTTAACGCTGAATCAGTCAGCAGTGGAAACTAACTTAAAGGATGGGTATGCAATTTTTCAAGTGTGTCTTAAAACAAGGTCAGGTGTCCATGAACAGTGGAGCAAGTTTTCCAAGTAATAGGGGCCAAAATCTACAGTGGGTTCACACTTTTCTATTGGCAAAAATATTATATAAAGTTTATATGGAGCTTCAGCAGTGTGAGCTAGTCATGTCAAGTAGATATCCACCATATTTACAGTCAGATAAAAAGCCTCAGATAAACTTTAAAACGGTGGGGGGAGAAGTATTCAGATCCTTTACTTAGGTAAAAGCACCACTACAGCAATGTCAAAATACAACTTTATATAGTATATAAACTATGGCCTAACTGGATATAAAATATAATTTAGTCTACAGGTTCCCAGCCTAGGGGTCAGACCTCCTCCAAAGGGTCATGAGATAAATCAGAGGGGTCATGAGATGATTAATGGGAGAGGAAAGAAGAAACAACAAAGTTCTGATACACATCTGTTTTCACTTTTTGGACTTTTTTCTAATCTTTCATTTTTGGTGAAATATTATCATTATCATTTGAACATTTATTAAAATGAAACCAAGTATCAGTATTTGGTCGAGCTGTTAATAACTCAGACATCTGAAATGTGAGTGGACGACATACTGCTTTCTGTATATCAAACGCTGACAAGGCTGAAATCACTGGTTCCATCTTTGACAATGTGTTGTATTTTAAAAGCTTGTTATATTATCCATTGTGTCAAATCGTCATCTGCAAGTAACTAAAGCTGTCAAATAAATGCAGTTGCTAGGTCATGAATTTTACTTAACTACAGCACTTAAGTAAATGTCCTTAGTTACTGCATTTTGGCACAAAAACAGGCTTGTGGATTTCATCAGCTACATTGACAGTACATTAATGAATGAATCTTCTGATGGTCAGTATTAACCGGAGGAATGATAAAAGCAAGAAAAGCTATTTTCAGTGTTTATTTGGGCGCCTAACTGTTGTTTTAGACACGAAACACTGTGAGCCTGTCATTTAAACGTACTATCAGCAGTTCAAGTACACCATCAACACAAGAGATTACAGCGGATTTCTCATTTGAAACGTTTATTTTAAATGAAGGTGATCTTATTTTAACGTGATTGCTCTCCGTTAGTTTCATAGATGGGTCACAATGGTCACAATCTGACAGTTAGATTTACCAACGCTGACTAATCACATAACGCTACAGTACATCAAGTAACGTTAATTTAATGGTAAAATCACATAACGTTGGAGTACATTAAGTAACGTTAATTTAACGGTACATCGCATGACAACGGTAGCTGAACGGTAACTCGCTGTTGCCGTTCGGTCACGTGCTAACTTACTGTAAACCTCCAAAAGTTGCTAACTATATTAGCCCGCTAACACAACGTTGACTCATCTTACGTTGTACCTACAAGGCTGTAAGCGCCCTTATATGTTGAAAGCATTGCTGTTTGAGTGTCTTTATGCGCAGACATCACTCATGCAAGCTTCGATTTAATTATTAAATCAAACTTTAGCTTTCAAATGATCCCAACAGTAAGCTAACGCGAAGTTAGCTACCGTTGTCAACACATTATAACATATACGCCTTATGTTATATATGATATCAGTATACGTCCCAACGTTTGGCTAGTTTAAGTTATTTTCTGTATATAGTCTAGATGCTGAGCTTTGGCATAAAAATTAAAACAGCATGTATGTGAACGAATGCAGTGTTTTATGACTGACTCGGCGGTTTAGCTGCTTCTCAGCGGCGTTGTTGACGTAGGTAACAATTAGCAAGCAAGCTAGCCACATTAGCAAAACATCACGACTCCTCCAAGTGAACAGCTGATGGTGGTTTCGGTTCTTCAAGGCCTCTACAGTTAATTCACCCCACAAAAATGGCACATGTATGTCTTTGTAGTTAAAGAAGACTGACAATCAAGCTACAAGCACCAAATATATTTAAATATCTTCAAACAGCAGCATAAAGGCTGAGCTCAGCAGAACCAGGCCCCAGAAGTTTAATCACGTCACTTGGCATAATAGAGATTTTATCCGGTCTTCTTTTTTTGCAGATTTAAATATTATTCAATGTGGTTATACGTACCAATTCCCAGTGCGAGGAATAATACAAATGCAGCATATCGGGACATGATCGCCTGATAGTTTTAGAGTGCCAGACACCGGAGAGAAGAGGAGAAAGCCGGACAGAGACGCTCACTCAGCGGCGTTTAAGATGAAGCTGAGCCGCTGTACCAGGAAATGGAAGTCATATGACAGAGACCAATGTGTCAGAACAGAGGAGGTGTGGACTGTAATCTATCTTTAGGCCCCCCCTCCTTTTAACAGAGTTAATTATTGTCCTTTATGGTACATTGTAAACGCTAACCAGAATGTAAATGTTTGCAAAAAATCTTAACATTGGTTTGCTATTAAAAAATAAACAAAATAAAAAAGACCCACTAAGACACCAGGAAAAAATGTTGAGAAACCAGTGATCAAAGAAAGAAAACCCCCCGATTGAAACAGTTATTTTAATCTGAAGCAATAAACCTAACAGACTCATACAAACAAGGGCTTGTCTAATCAATCATGTTTTTTTTCCTCAGTTATCACTCAAAAGTTGATGCAATCCACTCAATTCTCCTCACTTTCAGCAAAGTCTACAAGCCCCACAGGGACATTTACAAAAAAAACAAGACTAGGTCAAAGCCTAGTATATGGCTGGACTGTGTATGAAACACTTGAGGGCTTTTAATTGACGGATACAGGAAGTGAATGGGTTAAGTAACTGGCTGACTGAGTCATTAAGTTGCACCATTGTGTAACCTCATAAGTCAGTCAGGGATAGACATTTGTGTTTATAGGGCTGTCCCACAGCGGTCCAGCCACAAATATAGTGTGTATGTTGCATGACACAGAGGGAAGGTGAGGAAAAGGACTCTGCTGCCATTGTGCTTTTAGTATACTTTCTAAGGGTTAACAAAAACCTAAAAAGCTGTCAGATGGGGTTGTTTAAAATGTCACTTTTGTTAGGTATGTACTGTACAAAGAAACAAAAAAACAAAAAAGGAGAAACTAGATACATGTACAACTGTTTTAGCAGCTTGAATACACCCTATAATAAAAGAAGTGCTCCTGTTTTTGGCACATACTGTTTTGTACTTTTGTGTGTTCATGATCACAGCTTTGACAGGTGGCGACGTGGCCTTAAGGTTGTAAAACTCTGCTGCAGGATCACACATTTGACACCAATATCACACAGCTTTCAAATTTCTGCAATGAATGTTAGTTAGTTCAATAGTCTCACATTTGACACTGACTGAAGAAACAAACATCATTTAATTTTTTTTTTTTTTTTTTTTGATCCTCTTTCTCTCCAACTTGTGGTACATTTAAGCATTGTTAGGTGTGTCAGCATTTGTTTGGGGTACTGAGTGAACAAAATGGGAAAAAGTGACTTGATAACAAAGAGCATATTGATTCAAACTATGGACAAAGAAGAATCTAAGTTTGAAAATAAATATTTTCCCTCTCCATTAAAAAAAAAAAAAAAAAAAAAAAAAAGAGCAAACGGAACAACATCTGTGTCTTCTTTGTCTGTCCAAGGTCACCCAATTCTCTCAGAGACACTGAGAAATATGGACAATAATCTTTTTTCAATGGGCATGCAGTCCACAGGATCACAAGACCCCTGACAAAAATCCTGTGGAGCAGTATCCATTCACTTGTCGGTCGCTGGGTTGAAGATGATAATGGTAAACATCCACTGGAGCAAAAGATTTACGAGACCGATCACTCAGATCAGCTTTCAGCCTGACTCGACCGTCTGCATCTCTTTTTTTCTCTGTCACTTTTTCTTTCTTTAAGCCACATAGTTGTACTGGTTGGGGTTCTCCTTGTCACGCTCCATATAGTCCCTGTCAATAAGAGACTCTATCCTCTTCTTCAAGTCAGCAGGCTGAAAGGGAGAAGAACAGAGAGGTGAAGTTACCAGATGAGGCACATGCTAACACTTCTGATTATTTTTACCCTGAAGTGTGAAGTGAGCACACTGAAAAGCTGATTCATGGTAGCCATCCCACTTCCACCAGGCAACGTACTATACAAAAGCCCTGCTTGGAAAAACAGTTTACATATTATTATTGTAAATGGTCTTGAATCAACACCACTTTAACTATTAATCAGTATTATTAGCTAATGGGAGCAGCAGCTCACTAACAGAGTGTGTTGCTATGAAACTGTGCACAGAAAGGCTGTATGTTTATAGATGGAGAAGTACTAATGGTTTTACAATATGAACACCCTCAAAGAGGTACTTTAAATACAAATGGTAATTTAAAGTAGAACTGCAATAAAGATTATTTGCATTAACAATTAATCTGTTGATTATTTTGTTGATTCATTGATTTCTGACATTTTACAGACAAAATGATTAAATAGTGATTATGGCCGTTCCAATACCTCAGAGCCAAATGTTTTCAAAATGTCTTTTTTTTTTGTCCAACAAACACTCCAAAAAGATATTCAGTTTACTGCCATGAATGACTAAGCATTAAATCATTGCATTTGAGAAGCTGGAACCAACAAATTTAACATATTTGCTTTAAAAATAACAAAGACAATTATTTGATTATCATCGTTTGACTTATCAATTAATCGACAAATTGTTGCAGCGCTAATTTAGAGTACAACTGCAAAATAAAGCGATAGAGACTGCCACTTCATTATGAAAGATATCCTCATTAGAGCTGGACCGATAAATCTGATGTTAATTTGTTGCAGATATTTGTGAGGAAATATACTTCATGCTGCTAAGTAATAAGAAACTTAAGTATAAAAAAAAAAAAAATACAAGAATATGTTTAAGCACATTTACAGTGTCTCCACTTCTTAGTTTGTCCACCAGAGAGCAGTAAAAGTTATTTTCAACTCTAAAATGTCCCAGAAAGAACATATTTTGATTTAAAAAAAAAAATAAATAAAAAAAAAGGATAACAACTGTACTAATCACCTTGACAGGGAACTTGAGCTGGTTGTACACCTCGGACATCAAAAGATTATGGCTCAGAGTCTTCCTCATCTTCATGATCCGCACTATCGCAGCATCAATCTGATACTGCCGATCCTGAAAGACCCTTTCTGTGGTGCTGGCTTGTTCTTCCACCTGTGGGAAAAACAATACATTAAAACATAACTGCCAAATCTCATGACCCTGAAGCAGGGAGATGAGTATAAGAACACAGTTATACCGTTTCTTTCATCTGGATCTGGTTGATTTTGATCCTGAAGAGCTTGTGTTTGAAGTCATCGTTGCAAGAAAACTTGTCCCCGTCCTCCACGTCTTTGCTTTTGGGGATTTTGGTGAGAACACGTGCTTTTCCACAGGCGAGGGACTGCAGAGTCCGACGCAGTTCACTATCCTCTGTAAACCCACAGGCACACAAATAGTGTTTTAGATCAGCTGGGCTAAGTCAAGAACATTCGACAAACCCATTTCTTCATCATTAAATCTAAGTGATGCTGATGTGATCATGCAAACCTATTCCTGTTGCCAGTTTGATCTCCTCCAGAGTGAACTCCTCTCCTTCATTAAACATCAGTAGCACAAGTGTTTGGAAAAGTGACACCTGCAGCTCCTTCTTGCCCTGGTGTGAGAAAAATCAAAGAGAGCAATTAGCATTTAGCTTTTGCTTCTAAGGAAAAACAAGCCAGATTATTCCTGGAAATCATTCCTCCACCTCTTTAAATTCTGCTTTTAAGACACAATGTCCTAGTGTTGATTGCCACTGGAGTTTCCTGCCACTGTGTTTGCCCAGGTAGAAGGTCTTGAAGATCTCCTGCAGTCGCACCATCTGGACAAAGATAACAGATGTGTTACAAAGCAACACTCAGTATATTTATTGCACAGCAGGTTATAAAAACAGCATGATATGAAAATTTAAATATTTGTTCAGCTCTAACCTCAGGGGGCAGGTGCACTTCCATCGGGACATAAGTTGGCCAGTAACCCATAGTGAGGATGTTCACCGTCAGCTCAATGTTGCCGGGAATATTTTGGCACTGCATATACTAAAGAAACACAAATGAGACACACGTGATATCCACCTGTCACCTCACAGACAAATCCAACTTTTTTTCCCCATTACAAGAAACCTGATCTGTTGACGGATGTTCAGACTGAAAACAGCAGTGTTAAAAAAGGGGCTGCGTTTGTGAAGGCGTGTTGTTTCAGGAACAGACAAGGTGATGACACAGGATCCAGGAGACGTGGTTTGAGTAATAGATATATGAAATTTAAAGACTTGTCAGATGGCAAAATAGTGCATAGTGGTCAAACAGTATGGAGGAAGGATTTTACAACTCTGTAAAATTACTGATGCGTCATTTTATCCTCAATCACAATAAAAAAAATGTTTTAAAAATCTTCCAGCAATGTGTGCTTGCATGTATTTGACTGGCCAGCACAGTCAGTTGTGACAAAAGTCAGCGAGAGACAGTCAGTGTTCAACTACAATGATAAAGATGGTATGTTTAAGTCTGTGTATTTTATGTTTCATTTGGCTACAGAACAAATTTCCCAAGGGACAATAAAGTTAAGTTGAAAGTCAGCATTTTCCTTGGCTGACCCTGCATTTTTTCCCCCTGGAGGCCTCTGCATCTGCACCCTTGCTGTACAAATACATTCACTTCACTGAAATGAATGAATGGGCTGCATTTTTCGACACACTGCTGATTGATGGATGGATGGATGGATGGATGGATGGATGGATGGATGGATATCATGGCAACCTTGTCCTTCAGGATCATCCTAAAGATTCAAATGAGAGGCCCCATCTTCTATCTGCTGACTTTACACCAACAGCATCTAGACTCTTTTGTTCGGTCTGTTGGCCTTGTTGTCTTTTGTTGGCTTAATGAAGATCTATCACGTTAATGTGAACTAATCACCAGAGTCTAACCTAAATTAATGTTATTACACACTTCCAATTGATCTCTCCTGTTAAAACAATCAATCATATGTTTCAGGTACACACATTACATGTACACACCAATGTTGTTCTTACCTGTTTGAACTGCACCATGATGTCTTTTGAAAGCTCCATATCTTTGAACATTCCCTCCAGTTTGCTGGTGAACGCCGCTCCGCATTCTGACAAAATACCACAAAGAAGTGATCAAGTCAAGATCCCGTTTGTGTCATTTATTCCAAACTCAGTGTGTTATATAGAGACATGCTGATCAATTCAACATACCATGTTTCAGTTTTGACAGCATCGATTTTTCAGCATCCACAGAGGCGCTTTTTCCAACTAGTAACCTCTTGGCCAGATCTTTCTTGTAGAAGGCCTCAAAAACATCTTTACCTAAAATGAAAATATACAAATACATTAAGGAACAACCACAGAGGCAAAAATCCTAAAAAGAAAGCAAATGTGATATTATTATTACCATAGATGAATCTAAAGATAATCATGATTTTATCCAGCATCTTTTCCAGCTCTTCATCCGTTGCCTCTTTGTTTCCTGCTCTCAGTTTTGAATCCACATGTTTTGCTGTGAAAAGAAATATTTTAATAAACAAGAGTACAATTGTTTGTTTGGAATGTATACTCATTGACTGAGTGCATTGAGTCTAAAACCAACCTATGAGCTCTGCAGGTTTATTTGGCCGTTTGTTGATGAATGTTTCGAAAGCCTCCTTCATGGCGTTGACAAACTTCTCGTTCTTCATGAAGCACACGTCGATGATGTGATCCACCTTGTCTTTGAAGTCCAGCAGCTCTTGCACCATAGTTTTGTCTTTTTCTGGATTGATTACAATTGTGCTTCCAAAAGCCTAGACATTGAGTTCAAAGATATTATAGAACATGTTGTACATCAAAGACAAAATTTGTGAAAATCTCCAAATGTCTTCAAACAAAACCTATGAAAGAGCTTCAGAGAGCTCCTGCAGACCTACCTTTATGTACTCTATCCAGTGCTGCAGGAGGACCTGTACACCGCCTCGCACTCGACTGAAGAGTTGATAGAGAAGAGAGAGATCCTGAATTCTGTTTTCATCCAGCAGGTGAGTCAGCCCTAGAAATGTCCGACAAAAGCAGTCAGAAATGTGTGAGTACATATAAACTCTGACAAACTGCAGCTGCTACTGCAAGCGTTCAAATGTCCAGCATGTATTCAGACAGACAGAAAAGCTAAAAGTCTCAATACATGGTAGACATTTACTTCACGTTTAATATAAATTACTGTGGTTCACCTTTTTGCAGAGTAGCAGTGAGATGTTCACCCAGCAGCTGCTTCTCCACAGTAGCTATGAGTGGTTTTCTGAGAGAGGGGGGGGAAAAAAAAGGTCTGGTTACAAACAGATCTCCATCAGAGTTAACCGAGTACTGCAGTCCAACACTCACTGTGTGCTCTGGTCTAGATATGTGATGACTCTGTCTGCCTCCTCCTCCAAGCGTTTGTTGACGTGATGGAGATATTCTGGTACCTACGAAAGGAGGAAAAAAACAGATATTATTATTATTATTATTATTATTGTTATACATTTACATCACACAACAAGCAATAGTTTATAATATAAATAAATAATAGTTTAGTTTCTTACATGCTAAAAGACATTTTACATGTGCCTTGAATGACTGAATTAATTTCCATTCCATCTAAATGTATCTAATAATTCAGGCAACATGACAATATCCTTTATTTATATAAAACCAACAGAAATAACATAGATTTTAAAATCCAGTAATGTAAACACAGAGCTAAAGAGACAATTCATGTATAAAACATGAGTAAAATCTGGATAAACTCAGAAAACAGTTTGTTTAAAGAAGAGATCTGAAAGATAACACTGACTCAGCCAGCCATACTTCCTGCGCTAAGCTAACTTGAGTTTGTGTGTTTAACTTTTTAATGTTAGCATACAAACATCTGATTGTTATTATAGTGCAGTAAATTCATCTTAAGTTAGCTATGTAAGAGTTAAATGTGTGTATGTACAGTTAGCTTTTGAACTCATTTTATATTAACATATTTATATACCAACAAATGTTTTTACAGCCTCTGGAAAAACATCAAAAGCTGAGCTGTCAAACCCTGATGCAACACAGACAAGATAAAGATAAAAGTGAAAATGTGTCTCAATGCAATGCATCAGCAAGTGAAAAGGCTGACAAAAGGCTGTGTTTTGAACCGCTGAAGGTGTATATGAGGCTTCCTTTGTTATGGATTTATGAGTGCAGTCGTGGTTGAATATGTGTGATAGGTCCTTGTGTAGTGTTTGAACATCAGCATAAAATGGTGAAACTTTTCTATTTCATTCTAACCCTGATGTTATAATTCATGTTTAAGATGCATTAAAATGTCGCTTCCCTGCACAATGGCTGTCCAGTTATACATCAGGATTTAATAAATAAAATACACAACAAAACAACAAAAAATGGACAGAGCACGAGGGTCATATAAATCACCTCTCTCTCCTGCATCAGCCTCTGTCCCTCTGCAGCGTACAGGCGATTAGTTTCCTCCAAAAAGCGTTGTTCAAAAGAGTCTTGATAAATCTGTCAGGGATGGAGAGAACACTTGTTTCATTAAAGCCGTTTGTCAACAGGAAGTAGCTCGTCACACTCCTGAGAAGGTGATAATCACAAACAAACAGCTGCCAAACCACATTTCATGTCATACAGGAAAAGAAAAAAACTCAGGTGCAATCCTGACTTTCAAATACAGATTTACAGTCGAGACTTGTGTGTGAATCAACAAAAAGGTGAACATAGGGTTACCTGCAGGTCAGAGAGCATGCTCAGCAGGCTCCTCAGCAGACTGCGGTCTATCGCCTCTCCGTTTCGCTCCCTCTCAATGAGCAGCAGAATCCCATCAATGGTTTTACTCTGGACCTTCAGGTCACTGATTATGTAGAACCTGAACAGCTCCAGACCCATGTCCCTGCAGACCAGAGCACCTTGTTTTTAAAACCAATTTAAAGAACAATACTGGCCAATGTTATTGTAGAGCAGCTAACATCAACGATCACTCACCAGATTGATGGCAGCATTGAATTTTGTAAAACATAGGTGCGGTCCAAAAACAAAAATATACTCCTAATCATGATCTGTGAAACAATGACAAACATTCAAAATGAGTGAAAAACACTGACGTCATTCTTTTTTTAATTAGAGACATCCCACAAACATAAGAAGGTCAGTTAACACGTCACTAGGAGAACTACTCAGGCTGTAAAAATGGTTAGCGTAGTAAAATAAAACATTTTGTGTGGTGCTGATGAACCTTTTCGTAAGTATGAGAAAATAACCCTTATCTTAATTTATCTCAAATTGGGCTTGAAAGAAAGTCTTCATTACAAACTGGGGGTACAGAGTTTAAAAGAAGTGGGACTTTACCAGACTAGTTAAGTCTAATGACTGTAGAGCTTATTTTCATGATTGATTGATCTGCTGGGTATTTTCTCAATTAATCTATTTATTAATCACTTGTTAAAAACAATTGAAAAAAAGAGCTCACAGTGAGTTTTTCAATTTGCTTGTTTTGTCTGTTTCAACCTTCAAAAACCTTCAGATTCAATTAACTGTCATATATGACAAAGAAAAACAAGAAAGTGTTGTATTTTAGAAGCCAGAACCAAAATATGTTTGACGTTCTTGATTGAAAAAATACTGACAATGATTAGTTCATTATCAAAATAGTTGCATATTTATTTTCTGTCACCGAACTAATTGATTAATTGTTGTGGCTCTAAATGACCCTTTGGAGTGCAGACTAGCATTTTTGGAGCTTAAATCACACTAGGGACTGAAAGTCAGCATATCTGCCATGTTGATATTGACAAACTTTTTTAAAATCAATCTCTCATTAGTCTCAGCTATATGAAGGAGCAATATAAAACACAGTGGAATACCGTCTTTACAAATCTATCTTAAAACAGCACGTATAATATGCACATACTTTATGTACATCTAAAGCATTATTGATCACTGTAACTGTTCTTCCTGTCAATACTGGCAGCAATGAAAAAAGTGATTTCAATGTGATGATACACTGTTCTTTCTATGTAAAACACTTTCTGAAGTTCAGCTGAAGCTGTTATGAAGCCTCAACAGTGTGTTGGACAAATCAAGTAAAAATCAAGTTGTAATGTTTTAACTATGAAGTTCCCTCTCTATGCTTTCACAGACAGAGTTTCCTTGTTGAGCAGCAGCAGAAGAATAGAAACAAAAACATATAATCACCTCAATTGTCTAAAGGCGCCTTTACACTGTGCAAGAAACATGGAAACATCTTTGGCTGTCAATTCAAAACAGTGAGACTCGATTTGGAGCTTTGTTAACCAAAGACTGTGTCAGAAATGTAAGACCAAATTCTCACAGTGCAACTGTCGTTACGACCACATCACAAACAAACCAATCAGAATACTACATGAAATGACGGAAAACACCGACCAGTGGGACATTTCCTAAATGTAGGTTTTAAAATTAAGTTTAGGGAAAACTGACACACTTGTGTTCCTTAATGCATCAGTGACACATGAAAACCAGAAACCATAGGAGGTAAAGTTTGTGTGACTTTGCCACATTTTTAAAACATCGTGCCGCAGATGATTAACAGCTGATGATGTTTCTCTGCTTTCGTACACTTTCTCGTGTTCACATCGTAGAACTACGATTCACCCCTCACAATCTGACACTGTACGGTCTGACAAAGACTGGTACCAAGATTTAACCCAAGGCATCTCGCACAATGTGACACGCAATAAACTTACACGATTGTTGCTGCACAGTCCAAAGGTGCCTTAAAATGATGCAGCTTCCTCTTATCTTCAGCTAAACTTAAGAATTGATTTTTGCCTGAAACAAGGACTGATTTTCTGCCCCCTTGAAAGTGCCTTAAAAAAATCTCTTTGCAGTATATATGGACAATTACAGCGACAATAAAAACATGGAAATTAAATGACACACAAATGTTATGGGAGGTGTTGTTATGATAACATTTAGATTTTAGGGGGTTATGACAACTTCCACTTGAATCGTTGAGGTACATACCATTTGTCTGCAGTGATCCTGCCAGCACTTGTCAATTTTCTTCAGGAAAAGCACACTGTCCAGGGCATCCGTGAGGACAACGTTAAGGCGAATGACGATTGAATTCATGACTCTTACTGTAATTTGATTATGCCCTAAACTACACTTAAAGCAATGGTTCGGTGTCATTTGGACCTAGTGTCATATGCACTATTACGTCTATCTAAACACCGCCTCAGCCCTTTTTTTTCATTTGGTCACAAATTAGTGGAGTTAGAGCACTGTGGGGTAATATACGAGATACACTGTTGGTCGGGTGATAGCTCTAACTCCACTAATTTGCGACCAAATGAAAAAAAGGGCAGAGGCAGTGTTTAGATAGACGTAATGGTGCATATGACGCTAGGTCAAAATTACGCCGAACCATCGCTTTAATAAATGGTCAGACTTAGAGACTAAAATTGGGAATAAACTATCAAAACAATGTAAAGGATATTCTCTGAATTGATCAATCTGTGCCTTGATGTGGTCTTCACACACAGCCCTCAGCTGCTTGTAAAGCTTGGCAGATATCTTATGGGAGCACAGGTTCTCAACAGCCTGAGGGGACAAAAGAAAAGATTGTTTTTATGGGAACCTGGTTTCAGTTAAGGGCATGAACATGGTAACACAGGAGCAGCTCTCTACAGACCACACAGTGAGCTTCTGAGAGGTCAACAGGCCTGCTGTGATACCTGGTAGAGCTCCTCTAGATTGTACTTGATTGAAGTGCTGTTCTGTATGGCCTCTACTGCCTCCTTCAGCTTCTGCCAGGTCTCCTGTGTGTAGTTCTCTGGCAATTTGGGTTTTTCTGTGTGAGAGGCAAAACACAAAATGCAGTGACAACACTGTCAACTTCAGCAGGACCCCCACAGTGGACCTCAGTGGACTTTTATGCTGTGTCACCAGTCCCAGTGACAGTGGTGCTATTTTAAAACAACTGAGGTCTATTTAAAGATTTGGATACATAACATTTGAAGTTGTTTAATAGACTTATTACCAAATTACAATAATGATTTTAGAGGATAGTTGACTGCTTTTAGCTGACTTAAATGACCTATGACAGTAGAGCTGCAACAATTAATCAATTACTAGACCATCAGAAAATTAATCTCAACTATATTGATAATAAAATATTAATAAAGCTTTTTTTTAAAAATTGGTTTTAGCCTCTCAAATGGGAAGATCTGATACTTTTCATTGTCCTTCACGATAATAAACTACCTTTAAGTTTTAGACTGCTGGTTTGACACACACCCCCAAAAAGGACATTTGAAGACATCAGCTCAGAAACATTGTAAGAGTCATCACTACTTTCTGACATTTTATAGATAAAATGATTAATCAATAATGAAAATAATAATTGGTTGCAACTCTAAACAGTCACCACCACAAAAATAATATTAGTCAAAACTAATCTAAACTCTGGTCCGGTCAAATTAAATACAAATGTGACTGTACCCAAAATATACATCACTTTGTCAAATTTGGATACGATTTTTTTTTGGGCCCATCTATTAGTTCTTATTTGTAACAGTGAAGAATTAATGGCAATCTTAATACACAATTTTAAAACATATGGAGTGTCCCAGGCTTTCTCAGCACTGTTGGTTGGACAAAAAAAGACATTAGAAGATGTGAGCTTTTACTCAGACTGAGATATGGGATGTTTTGTTTATTCTTGTCTTTGTCTGTATTTTTATACTTATGCACCTTCAGTTGTGGCACTCCCAATTTCATTGTATAGGTGACTGTACAATGACAATAAAGGCTGTCTTATCTTATCTTATAAATGGTCATTATCACTATTTTAGAGACAAAATAATTCATTAATATTTAAATTCATCTATGCAAGTCTCCACCTAAATTCTTGGTTATGATTGATCATTTCTAAGAAAAAGACTCTTGTCAAAATATCTTGTGTCAATCAAGTTATTGTGACACTTACGCTAATGTGACTGGACCAAAATACACATAATTTTGCCAAATTTTTCCAAAATATGTAATGTTTTTGAATGTATTAGGTCTTATTTATAACTGACGGTATTGTATTGATAACCAAGCATTAATCAGCTAAATTGATCACTTTTGTACTGTGATGAAGCTTTTTGGGGGCCCAGAAGACTATATGCAAGTCCAGACCTTTAGAGGGGCTCAGCTCCTAATGAGAATTTGACATACAATGCCCTGCAAGTGTTCAAGCCCCTCTGCTAAACTACTCATTTCACTGAATAATGTAAATTACAACAAGAAATATTCATACATAGTAGAGTTGTCTACTGTAGTGTATAATAATAATAATGGTTCAGAATAAACAATCACAGATTTCTACAGAGAGGACCATAAGACTCTGAGTATATATTAATGACAGAACTATCCAAAGTACATTAAACCTGTTCAAATAAAACCATATGAACCTGTAGCATAAGTACTTGAATTAAGTTTTTTTCGGAGGACGAATCTCATCCAGTAGTACCTTTGAAGTTTTTGATGACTAGTTTCTTGGCAGCACCGGGTTTACTGTTGGAGAAGGTGGCGGAGCCTGCGGTTTTCGTCAGTCCGTTTGCATGGTGCCCCACGCCGCCGCCGCCGGCCAGGAACACGGCTTTGCTTTTGTTATTGGAGCACGAAGCGGCGGCGGCAGCAGCCTCCTCAGCCATTTTCACATCCAGTCCAATGAAATCCACTGAATCCTCAAACCTCAACTTCTTCTGAATGTGCAGCGGAGTGGGAGAGCAGGAGGAAGAAGAGGAGGAGGAAGAGGAGGAATTCAGGGTCTTGGGAGGCGAAGAGGAGATGGTGTCGGTGGTGTCTTCCCTCTCGGAGCCGTTTATTTTCCTCTTCTTCGGAGATGTGATGTTACCGCTGTCGTGTTTGACATCAGTAGCCGCTGGTCTAGCCTCCTGGGTTGGCGGTGGTGGGGGATTAGGGGAAGATAAACCTGTTGGAAACATGAAAAAACGGGGGATACCAATTCTTAACAGCCAGTCTTGTGATAACTTCCAGGGTTAGCCGGGGAGGATGAGGATGAGTCCGAGAGCTGCTGTCTCTGTTAACACGGGCAGGCTTTAGGCTACTTCTTTATCCACTATAAAACAATTAACTGAAAACTACACAGCTCCACTTAAACCTAGCCTTGTCTCTTTCTTGTTATTGCTGGCAGAAGAAGAAAGATGGTTGGCTATTGCTTCCTCTTTTCTTTTTCACCGCCTCGGCGCGTGGAGTCAGCTCAGGCAGGGCGGTTGAAGAAACGCGGCCGTTAAAGAAAGACCGTTATTTACCGGAGAAGTGAAGCTAAAGCACAAACACGCTCGCATGATAGGAAAACGGTACGTCGGTAAACACGGGGAAGATTCACGGCAAAAGCTAGTCGGTGACCCCACCGGAAGTACTTTGTACAAAAGTAGTTTTTGCACAAGCGTGTTTTTTTTTTTTATACCGACTGAGTTGCAGTAACCTCTCCCGACACAAGATGGCGCCATGGCAACAGCAGACTTCCTGTGTGCTTTGAAATAAGCGTTCTGGTTTAAAGATGCCCTCCAGTTTTAATGATAATAATAATAATACATTTTATTTTGAAGGCGCCTCTTTTGGGCACTCGAGGACACCGTACAATTAATAAACAAAACAGTAAATAATAAACAGACCAATAACTACCAAAACAGATAAAATATAGTGTAGAACCATAGTGTAGAACAGACAAAACAGAGTAAGGTGAGGTGGTGCAGTTCAGGTTAAGTGGGGTATGCAAGTCTGAAGGTGAGTTTTTAGCCTTGATTTGAGGAGAGGGAGAGAGTTAGGCCTATATGATTTAAATACAAAATAAATATAGCTATAATCCGTTACAGTTGCTGAGAAAAAAAGTGTATTAAATTACAGTTTCTTATGAAATTGTTGATGATTACAAAGGGGGTTACATTTGAAGTCAGACCTTTAAGACTGACTAGGAGGGTTATTTCCTCATTTTTTAAATACATAGTTGTATTGCCATTTTTCATTATTTGAAAAAAATATGTTTTATATTTTTAAATAAATCATAACGTGGCCTTAAAAAGTGTCACAGTGCCAATCAAGCCCATGCCAGACTTTTGACTTTTTTCATAAAATATCCTAACCCTAACCCTATATTTTATATTCCCAAATCTATATTAACTAATTAATACATTTTCAAATGAGAGATAAATCTTACTTTATAAGAAATGTTAAAATCCTTAAAATTACCATATAACCTTATACTAAAGTATACATATTTATTTAGTTTAAAATACAAAATGTGCAATACATTTCACTCATTAGTGTACATGTGAACAGGCTGTACTGTACAGAACCATGTACTGTATGTTTCAGAGTTGGACCGATATAGGTAGTTATGATGGCAGTATTTTATATATGTATGTATGTGATCCCTTTTCGTAATTCAAGTTTAAAATACATTCATATGTTTTTTATGTCATGTGTTGTTTGTAGTTATTTACAATGATTAAATTATCATTGAACTTTACTATTTCAGTGCACTGCTGTCATTTTATACAATAATGTTTATTGAACTTTAAAATATCATGCCTTTGTCACAACTGTTTATTAACCTAAAAGAATGTTAATTTGTGCGAGCAAAAATGTGTGTTTATGTGTATTTTCTATACTGTATAAGACAATCGGATAATATATTAAAAAATGTTTACTCCTAATTTCAATATTGACATCGGCCACAAAGATCCAGTATCAATTGAGCACTAACATGTAAAAAGTAACGTGCCATTTTTACCATGTAATATTTATTGCAGCACTGCATGCATGTGTCACTTCTTTGCATTATTTGTATCCCGGTACAGTTTCACATGTATACAGTCATTCCTTGTGTATATTTTTGAAAATTGTTGATTGTTGTTTTGAACTTGCATTAACAATATATTAATAGATCCAGCTATTTAACTACTAATATTTGAACTCTGTTTTCAGCTTCTATTTAATTTTAGGAATGCACATCTAAATCTAAAATTAAAGTAGTACTAAAGTACTTTATTTCCTCAATACATCTCAATATAATATTATGATGATGATGTTGATGATGATGATTTTCTTGACTACATTTTTGTAGTTGGATATACAGCTAAAATACTTTTGATTATTATATATTTTGGTCTATTTTTACAATGAAAAATATACTTTCCACTTCATCGCTTTTTTTTTTTTACAATCTTTACAGTGTCCATATTCTCATTTGTTCCACATTTCATATCCCATATTCAAATTCCACTTTCAATTAATGGCCAACTTCACCTGCCTTTCTTGATTTTACTCTTTGATGTTCTCATAAGATATGGTGGAAATGTGATTTGTGATAAGCATTGTGCAACAAAAAGATCAAAAGTGTCATATTAGATGCCTAATAAAATATATCTAAAAGTACCTGAAAGTAAATTTTGAAACTGGGAACTACCATTACTAGGCTACTACTACTACTACTATTCATAATAATACTAATACTAATACTACTACTACTACTAATAATAATAATGATAATGATGATAGGGCTGTGTATCATCTAAACAATTATCATACCAGTCCAATCAAAGTATCCTTAAAGTGATACCAATACCTATCATGTTAATAGAAACATTAAATTGCATAAATGCTACCACTCCTCCACATCTATGTGATTTGATTTTTACACAAATTAATTTTGAAAGTCTTCAAATTATTAATATTTATGAAACACAGTGGGCCAATCACATCACATTAAATCGAAGAACGCTTGCGTTGATTGGCTGTGAGCAATTCCATACAAATAGTCATTTTTTCTAGTTGTTCAAAAAAGATTGATTGCAGGTATCGTTTGACGGGAGATGTGGTATTGATTTATTTTGGTCGATACCTAAAAGGTACTTAAAAGTACCGGTAACTAGCCCTAAATAATAATAATGGTGATAATAATAATAGTAACAATCATAATAATAATTATAATAGTAGTAGTAGTAGTAGCCTACATGTCATTTGTAACACTTTTCATTCATAGTGAAGTATTAACTACAATATTAATAACATAGAACACACATCGTAAAGAAAATATAACAATAAAAATAATAATAATTATGAGTTAGGATGAAAAACATATTTGTTGTTGTTTTATTTTATGCATTATTTTTTATCAATTATTTTTAATGTGTTTTAGTTATTATTATTATTATTATTATTATTATTATTATTATTATTATTATTATTATCATTATTATTATTATAAACATTATTATTATCAGTAGTAGGCTAGTATTAGTAGTAGTAGGCTAGTAGTTGTGGTAGTAGTCATATACATGTCCTATGGTAGTAGTAGTATCATTCTGTGTATTACCTCATGTTCAATCATACTTTTTGAAGAAAAGTACATCGTCACTATGGACTATTGGTGCATTAATATTATCTACTGGACACCTTTGAATAACTCATAATTTATTTAACTTTCTGTGAAAGATACACAGCGGACATGGTCAAATTTGTAATGATATAAGCTTTAATATAAAGTAACGAGGCGACAGGAGAGAAAAGAAAGGAAGAAGAAGAAAATTGCCTGCCCTGCCGTGTGACGTACAGAGCTGTCGTAAAGCTTCTGGCCCTCCGCTGCTACACAGACGTGAGGTTAGCTAGAGCATCGCTGGATAGATGAACTTGTATTTCTTGTTTACTTGTGTTTACCATTCATATCTGTTGCAGTAAGACGGACAAGATTTGAGACAACTGAGGAAGGCGATAACGAGTGACCAACGAGGATGTTTAAAAAGTACGTTGTTGTTTTCCATGTTAACGTTATCAGGAGCTAGCAGGCTAACGCTAACTGTGGCTCATGTTCACAGTTCCTGAATTATTACATCAGATCAGAGTTTTTTAATGCTCTGAATTGGGTCAGATCCACAGGGCTATTATCTATCATTCACGTTTCTGTACAAAACAATAAAGTCAGTAATATTTAAAAAAAAATGGGGCGTTCAGGTGTCATGTTTGGCATTAGTAAGGAGTATTTCTACTTTTAACATTAGACTTGTTCATTTGAATTTACAGTAACTACTGAAAGGTGGCCTTTTTCCCACCAACTAGTCAAAATTATCTCCTCTTCCTTGAGCACAGCTGACTGAGATATTTTTATTCTAAATCCGTTTAATAATGGTACGTGGATGCAGAGCTGCAACGATTAGTCATTTGATTCATTAGTCCAGCGACAGAAAAATATTTGGCAACTATCTATAATAACTACTATACTATAATCAATGAATCACTGTGATTCATTTTATGTCAAAATACTAAAATTCCCTGGTTCCTTCTAAAAGAATGTTAATATTTTCTGGTTCCTTTTGTCCTCTATGATAGTAAACTGAATATTTTTGGATTTCATCTAAAGCTCTGTGAAATAATGATTGTCTTTTCTTTCTTTTTTTTTTTTACCAAACTAAACCCATAGGGCTGGGTGTCGTTTAAGAAATTACAACACCAGTACCAATCCAAGTATGCTTAAAGTGATACCAATTAAGTACTTAATTCGATACTCTTCATGTGAATAGAAACATTAAATGACATAAAATACCACCACTGATGGGTTGTAGCTGCTGTGGTAGTGGGTCAATCACAAGTCGCATTAAATCAAAGAACGCTTGTGCTGATTGGCTGTGAGCAAGTCCACATAGATATTTGTATTTTATTACTCTGGGTGCAAACAGTATTGATTGCAGGTATTGTTTGACAGACGACACTTCGATACTATTTGGTACCGATTTATTTTGGTCGATACCTTTAAAGGTATTGAGTACCAATACCCATCCCTACAAACTACTAATCGACTAATAAAGAAAATAATGGTCTGATTGATCAATAATAAAAGTTATCATTTAATTGCAGCCCTACATGGATGCATAATTTTTTTAAGGTTGTATGTACTGATGTGTCCATCTTGATGGAAAGAAATACAGGTATTCTGTTGCTTCTCCATGACAGTAATTGGCAGTAATTGGATTGTCTTGATATTGGCTTTAAAATGCAGTATTGAAATTAATGCTATACTGCTTACAGCCAATATTTTCCACAATAAGGAGTCAGTGTACTCCATTGTTAAAGAAGTATGATTGGGATATAAATGTGTATGTTGGCCTGAAGCTTTTAAATTAGTATATATGGCACATTAAAATGACAAAGATGAAATGAGAAAAGATTCTTATTGTATAATGCCACAAACGAGCATTTGTGTACCTTTTCGTATTTGTAACCACGTATAAATTAAACTTTTCTGCTTTCTCTCTTCAGATTTGATGAGAAGGAGAATGTGTCGAACTGTATCCAGCTGAAAACGTCAGTGATCAAAGGCATAAAAAATCAGCTGTTGGATCAATTCCCTGAAATTGAGTCATGGCTCAATCACATAATGCCAAAAAAGGACCCTGTCAAAATCGTGAGATGGTAAGATTGATCATTTCACTTTTCTCATCAGTCAAGTGTCTTTTCCCTTACAGTTATTCTTATATCATTTATCATTGTTCTTCCAGCCATGAACACATCGAAATCTTGACAGTAAACGGAGAGCTGCTGTTTTTCAGACAGAGAGAAGGACCATTTTATCCAACCCTCAGACTGTTGCATAAATGTAAGATTTCCTCATGTTGATTGGTGGATGGTTGTATTAAAGTGTGATCCCACTGACGAGAAATACATTTCTTCCTCATAGATCCGTTCATTCTTCCACATCAGCAAGTAGACAAAGGGGCCATTAAATTTGTCTTAAGTGGAGCCAACATCATGTGTCCCGGGCTGACGTCACCAGGCGCTAAACTCTACCCGGCTGAAGGCGACACAGTAGTTGTATCCTTTTTCACTCTTGAAGCTGTTTGAATTGATTTTTTAACTATGTAGACCAATGATTTCTAAACTGTTCTACAAAGGGTCATGTGACTACAGGCTTTCATTCCAACCAAGCAGGAGCACACCAGGCTCGACTCATTTAATCAACTGATCTCAGTTTTCAGACAGTTGAATCGTGTACTCTTGACTGGTTTGAACAAAAACCTGCAGGCATGTGACCCTTTATGCAATACTTTGGACATGCCTGCTGTAGACTGTTTGTAGAATTGTCCTGTACCTGTGAGTTTATCCTTAACAAGAGAATGCAGGCCATAATGGCAGAGGGCAAACAACATGCACTTTGTGTTGGCGTCATGAAGATGTCTGCAGAAAGCATGTAAGATTTACTCACATTTTACACAGAAGCAAGATTCTGTTGCTGCTTTAATGATGTCTGACTTTTCTTTGGTCTGTGTTGTGCAAACAGAGAAAAAGTCAACAAGGGAATTGGCATCGAGAACGTTCACTATCTGAATGATGGATTGTGGCACATGAAGACGTATAAATGATGACATCAGCACCTGCAACGCCCCGCCCCCTGACCACTCCGGGAGAGTGTGGAGCTCTTGACAGCGAGGCATGAACTGCCAGTCAACTGTTTACACCTACGGACTTAGCTGTGTAACCTGCTGGAGGCTTTGAATCAATCGCCATTATGCACAAATAAAAGGAAGATCTTGCTTTAAACCTCAACTGGTTTGTGTGTGTGGATCTGGTTAAGACATGTTTATTGAGCAATACAGGCTGTCAGCAAATTTACATAATTACAGGATTGTCAGGGTAGCTCAGGTATTCAATTGTCAGAACCAGTTATTCTGATCTTCCCTTAAGTGAGGTTAAAAATGGCAGTGAGTCTGCAGCCAGATAAAAATCAGAACATTTTTGGTGTTCTCAAATTTACACTCTGCTGCGAGTTTGACACATAGTCAAAACCCTACATTCATGAAGGTTATAATGCTATGAAACTGTTGCAGGGAAATGTTTATTCAACTTCATGGTCATTTTAAAGGCTGAACTTTGTACATTGCAACATTTGCTCTTAAAATGCTCACGTCATGTTTTATAATCGTACTAAAAGGCATTGATGAGAATTACAAAGAAATAATTTATTTTCTTACCTGAAAGCAGCAATACATTAGTATACATTGTGTTAATATAGATACAGCAATCAGGAAGAATGTAAAATGTTGACAGTACCAGTTTTTCTGGAATAGAAAATACAAAATAGTCTCTACATTGTAAAAATATCTCTTCAACAAAAATCATTGACAGCATGCTCAGGAATGAATCCACTACAACACGAGAGAAACTACAGCACTTGTTCTCAGCTTTTAACAGTTATTAATGACAAATACAACATACAGTGTACGTTTCTCAGAGTGGATCATTCAACACCACAAAATCACATTAACTTAAATCAATTGGTTTTATTGTATGTATTTTTATTATCCAAAATTACTTTGTTCAAAGAAGTCATCTGCTTAGTGTGACACCCACATGTTAAAACAAGTTCAGTGAGTTTCAGTGATTCTGAAACACCCAGAGGAAGAAACACAAATCTTTCACTGAAAACTTTTTTGGTGCATGACAAGAAATATACTTTACCCTTTTAGTTGACATTAAGGTTTATTGTCTTCCACATAGCTGAGAAGGCAAATCCTTCATCTGTGGAGATAACCAAACATCATGTGGCAAGAAATGCACTTAAGTAAAGCTGGACTGAGCTGTGACATGTTTAACTGAATATATCATGCTTTCATACAATCATTAAGTCAGATTGGTGATGTGTTATTGGAGAAAAAGAAGTCACTCATAATTTTAAGAACGCCAAGCACTTTGCATTGTAAAATAAAGACACTAAGTGTCATTTTCAGAAAATAGCATCACTTATTTCTCTAATGCAGCTTTAGGACCACAAAAGACAACAATTAAGATATATATATTAATACAATAACCAAACCTTCCGTACAATCCAGCCCCATGTCACATCATTTATATATTTCCCCAGGTATATCTTCATTCAAAGGACGGCACACCCATTGACACCGTTAACCTGCACCACAAAGGAATGAGGGGTGCTGACTGTGCCAAGTGCAAAAAGTACAAAATATATAATAGTGATATTCCCGCTCAGGATCCAGTTTTACAAACAGCATACAGAAAAAAACCTCTCCCCAAAGTTAGGTTTGCCATCACAGAAGCAAAAAGTTTAAAATGTCCATTCCAGTCGAAGGAGAGGGTCTCTAGTCATTGTCTGAGCCTTCAGGGGGGTAAAATACTAATGAGTCATGAAAATCGTGCCCATAAGGACGAAGTCTGTAAACTCCAAACATCATCACCTGCATCTGATTTGGTGATAACCCGTTGAACGTGACAGCCATATCGGAACAGCATCCCTCCACCACATTGTTGGGGTTTTCTTTCATGCTGTCCGTTATCAGGCTGTCGACACTCTTGCTGTTGAACAGGCCCTTGCCATGTGAATCTTCTCCATTCTCCGCGAACACGCCTGTATACTTGAGACACACGGCCAGCTGCTTGTCCTCACTCAGCTTCCACAGGGCACGTCCTCTCTCTGGACATTTGTCCTCATCATTGAGCACGTTCACTAGCCTTTTCAGAGCTTCGTAGCTTAAGACAATGCCACTATCATATGACACATACTCAAGCTCCCCTGACTTCATTGCATTGCCAAGGTAGAAAGGCTCAGTGGGATCCTTAGTGAGTACCAGGTGCTTGAGGTTCTCGATTATGGCAAATGTGGTGGCTTGCGCAATGAAGAACCAGCGCAGGTCCCCAGCATTCTCATAAGCGTGCTTCAGAGCTTTACGTAACCTTGCCCAGTCATCATCTTCATTCAGATCTACAGCCTCAAGGGCCTTAGACGACTCTGAAGTGTAAAACGTGGCCTTGTCACAGTGTTTGCTCCATGTGTCCACCGCAGTAGCCCAGTAAACCAGGATCTTGGGCTGGACCATGATGACGCAATACACACGCACTTGATTAGTCAATTCCTGCACCTGAGGGTCAGAGAGGCGGTTCAGTTCGTCTTTGCTCGGGGCCTTGACATGATGATGATGGTGTTGGTCCTCTGTCCCTGACTCTGCGCTGGGGCTGAAACTACCCAGAAGCGATAGCACCAAGCAGAAGAGGCCTCCCATCACCATCCCCTTCATGAAAGAGCCTCCTTCAGACAACATCATGGCAGCACTGGACAGAAGAAAAGGCATTCATGTAGCTGTTAATAGTGTTTTTTCAACAGAAAATCCAACTACTTTTGAACATCTATTCATTAATTTTTAGATACCTTGTCCCTGCTGCTCAATTATGAGGCTTTGCTCCTTTCTCATCTTTATCTTTGGATTTCAGTCTATGGTTTGTGTACAAAACCCAAATATACTCTAATCACAATGAGCTACAACTAAAAAATAAATAAACAAATAAATCAGCAAATCATCACAAGAGATAAACTAAAAGCAGAGAAAGCTTGGTAATTTATCAATTAATCATTCAATTATCAAAATAGCTGCAGATTTATTGATCTTATTGTTACAACTCAAGTGTACACATTGCTTTTAATTTTCAGTCAGATTGTATTTTAAACTTGGGAAAAGTTCCTAAAGAGGTTGACACAAATCAACACAAACATAACAATGAAACAATAAACTGGATGAAGATACTCTCACCAAACATAACATGAGTATGCAATGAAGTAAATGACTGCTACAAATGACTCCTGTGAGGACAATACTTGTCGGTCACACTTGTCAACTCTGCTCAATGTTACAAATTGTTTCCTGAAAATAAATCAGCCAGATTACTGAATAACTTTATGTATTTTATTACTGTACAGATTGTAATGCCCTGAGGGTAAATTTCTAGTCTGTGATACCAATAAATCCCTTGCTTGACTTCAGCATGTTTGCAAATCATTTAAGCACCACGTTCATCTTCTGTGTAAACATTAAACACACATTTCAGCAGGGTTGCTTTTATGGCTTATATCCTGACAAACTTCTCAGCTGTAGATATCCTACAGTAGCTTTTCGTTATTATGTTTATCTTAGACAATTTAACAAATAAAATGCCACTTAGCAGTATCGTCTCTGTAGAGAAATACTACGTGTTAAAGCTCAAACTGTGACTTATACCAGCAGACATTTAACAATAAGTTTCGATATAACATATAATATATAACATACGGTCTTTTGGAGTTGTTTACTTGTTCTAAACTCGACATTTAAACGAGGTACTCTAGTATTGACCGTATATGAGTTAATTAAGGGGTTTTAGCTGTAGGCGGCTAACAGTTAGCTTCATATCTCCGCTCACACACGGCTAATGTCTGGTTAGCAGCATAAACCCAACAAATAAAAAAGGATTTACTGTACCTAACAAGGTTGCTACTGCCGTGCCACTTGGTGCTCCTGCTGTCGTTTGTCTTTCAGCTCCCACTATTCCGGTTTGGTGAGACGACCAACCTCAGTCAGGAGGACTGGTAGTAAGATAGTCAGCAGTCCGGTTGGTGCAGCTCAGGTTTAAAGACTACACCGACTTCCGCTTTCTGGCCGCTTTTCTTCTTCTTCTTCTCCTTTTCCTGCTTCTCTCTCCTCTTCTTCTTCTTCTTCTTCCTTGATTTTTAGAGGCCGTTTGCATCCAAAGTGTTGCCAAGAGACAGAAAAAAAGTGTGTGTGTGTGTGTGTGTGTGTGTGTGTGTGTGTGTGTGTGTGTGTGTGTGTGTGAGAGAGTGAGTGTGTGTGTGTGTGCGCGCGCGCGTGCGTGCGTGTATTTATACTCAATAGCCTCTTCATTAGGTACAGCTGTGCGATCTAATGCAATCCAATACAACAGTATTGCTGCTATGATTTCAATATTTATGAAGTTTATACATTTTCAGTTTTTGTTGACATTGTCAGGAAGGTGATAATTTTCCCGTATGTTTATTATTGAGGTCATAGTGGGTGATGGTGGTTTACTAGGGTGCATTATATTGAATGGTGTCCTTAATAGTTCCAAATCATTAACATACATGACAGGAGCAAAATATTAGCAACACCAGTCAATGTAATGCACGTCTGTACACCTCCACCACTTAGTATGACCTCAGTAATAAATATTAAGTAAAATTATCACCTTTCTGACAATGTTAACAAAAACTAAAAATGTATCAACTTAAAAAAAGTAGAATTTATGGCAGAATAGATAGATAGATAGATAGATAGATAGATAGATAGATAGATAGATAGACAGATAGACAGATAGATAGAGCTGCAATCTCTTTTTTCCAGATGAGTAATTTGTGTATGTGGCTGATGTATCTAAGCCTTTCAGCAGCCAGATGTATCAAATCTTGTTGTTTTCGACAACAATAGCAGAGACGTGGAGACAACCTTATAAATCACCCGATACCAGGTACATACACTCGTCTGAGGAACATTAGTGACCTTTCAGTTTGATAAAAAGCCCTGTGGCCAGAAGCCTCCTCACACCGCCAATCACTCTCAACTTGTTTTGTTCTATATTTTTGGAAACAACTTCTCCTGACTTTTCTCTTACATTTTACACTTTAAACAAGTAATAATGTAATGCTTTTAAAATCTTACATTGTCGTTTCCTTCTCCCAAAGGACTCAAAACACACACAACTTTGCTCCCCTTACAATTTACTCTTAATTACATTAGAAAAGTATATTTTTTATATATTTTATATTTTTTAAGTTTAAATTTGTCAGATGCAGATTAATTTTGGACTCAGCACATGGACAAGAGAGATCTGTTCATTTTTTTTCACAGCAATGGTTTCAATTTTACACTTTGTCACTTTAGCTGGGCCTATGTGCAAATAACAGTTCATATATTGAAGCAGTGTACAATAAAAACCTACAGAGAATATAGGCATCTATACTTAATCAATATAAAATGCAGGAGAAATTAAATATTATAGCAGCTCGTCCATTATAGAAACAAAAAAGCAGAGCACAAGAATAAAGCATGGCTGTTTGAACCTATTACTTAAGATTTGTGATGTATTATCACAATGTGACCTATTTGCCCAATTAGACAATCATAATTAATTGCCTGTGTTGTTAGCCATTTGACTGAAAATGACGTAGAAACCTGCAATGACATACTTCCACGAGCTCTGTCATGAGCAATGATACTTCTGAACGTGGTGTCAGACATAAAGCATCTCTGGACAGCCGCTGATTACAGTTGGAGAGCAAACATTTGTTAGGCCTCTCTGTACAAGCAGAGATAGGCTCCAGCTGAATTGACAGGGTCCCCTAAATTGTGTCTATGACGCCTGATCCATCGCGTCAAAACCATTAAGCAGGAGACTGGGTGTGATGATAATGTATTGATCAGGTTGTGATGGATGACCTCTGAGGATATATAAGTGAAGTTCTCAGCCAAGCCGAGGTATAGTTCAGATCTGACCTTCTCAAGTTAAAGTCACCATGCTTTCTGTAGCTCTGTTTTACCTCGTAGCTGCGATTTGTTCAGCAAGATGGACACATGCTTTACCTCTGTACCCTGAATCCAACCTGGAACCACAGGCAGGTAAGACCCCAAAATCTCCTCTGTTTTTTGATCACATTGCTTCAATTTTAGTTTGCTTGATTTCTTTAGTCATGCTTTACCTTTTAAAATTGAGCACTGATTGAACACTGAGATATTTAGTCTGCATTTCTGTTTTGCTGCAATCTTCTTCATCTTGTTTATAAATGTACCCCGAGATATAATGAAATTCTACCTTATCATTACTAAAATATGTGAATATCCTTTCACTCTTAACTCCCTTTTTGCCCTTTAAGACGTGCCTTCAATTCCTAGATGATAATTTACGGTATTCTGCTGGGATGTTAATGTAATGATGTCAGGATGATGAAAGGCAGCTGTTTTGTCTCAACAGAGTTCATTCAGAAACTAGTTTCAGAGGTTGAAGATGGACCAAACGCTGCTGAGGGGGGGCAGAGGGAGGTGAATAATCTGTATCCTCTACTGATGCAGCACAATGCAGGGAGAGACTCCTGGAATAAAGGTAAAAGAAGCGACAGAAATCAGCACCCAGAAATTTGCAGTAGACAGACAAATGGGTCACATGTGATGGTTAATATAAAACATTCTTCACCTTCCTTTTTTTTTTAGGGGCTAAAGATTCAACACAACAGGACCAGTATGCAAACATGGTGAGGCTGAACACAGCATCTCAAGAATGTTCACCACAGATGAAACAGATTAATGTACAATGTGATCATCTGCATCATGTTTTCCTTGTTTTCAGGTTGACGACCTAAAAGCAGCAGTTCTGAAGCTGGCAGCAGCCGACAAGCTTCGCTCTCAGGGTTTTCTCAGATCAGACCAGAACTTGCCAAAAACTAACAAGAGAGGTGAGAGACCATTGTTCTCTATCAAGCACATGCCGCACCTGTTCTACGACGTGCGCGTTAGCTTTAGTCCAGGTGACATCATATAACAATACCTCACATGATATCTGAGCGGCGTTTATTGTGTTACGATACAATGAAATCATCAAGGATGTTTAACTAAGGCTCGGGACAGGTTGTTCACGCCTTGGCAGGCAGCGATAGACTAAGTTGTAGTAGTTTCTTCTCAAAATGAAGGTGATGTTTTAAAGCAAGAAGGAGTAAAAGTACTGGAAAATCAATTATTGAAGATTATTGAAGTAAACAGTAAGTGCAGAGTAAAAGAACCGGATTACTCCTCCTCTAATAATTTGATTATATTTGAAGAGTATAGACTGATTTGGGTTCATCAGAATAGTCTTGTATCCCTCATTGGCTCCAGAATTCCCCATGCTCATAGAAACGAGATGCATAGATGTGATTTCATATCTAGGAAAGTTCACTTCTTTAGTGAAAGAAATACTTACAACAAAATATAGCGCAATAAAATGCTACTTATTGATCATTAACAGGAGTTCAACTTTTGTAAATGTGGCACAACATCATACGGCTTTCAATACATATTTTGTGGCCCAAATCCACAAATGACAATGCGCAGTAGAAGGCTTTACAACAATATATACATCATGATTGAATGACTGATTAACTTTATTAACACCCTCTGTCTTTAAATCCACAATTTGGGGAAAAAGGAAAACCTTCACACATTGTAATTGGGAAATAAAGGGGTAAGTGTAACAGAGAAGGATTATTTTTCAAGAACGGACAGACATGCAATAGACTTAAGTAAAGTATTATATATGTACAGAAGTATAGTATTACACAAACTGTGTTAAATATATGACACTAAGTAAGTGCGTAGGGTTTCAGGCAGTGTAAAGGCTGTTTGAAGTGAAGAACAGGTCTGCAGTTGTCTTCAGTTATGTTCCTAATTTCGTTCTCTGTTCACTGACAGCGTGTTTCTGGAAATACTGTGTGACCAACTAGAGACCAGCGACAGAGGAACTCATTCGCATCATTTGGCCTGGTTGGAAACACCTTCATCCATCGACATCGTCATTTTGTTCCCCACCAAACAGCATTTTCATCATCTGCACCAGATCAACAGAAAATATATTTTTGAAGTTGTAAAATGGTTGTTTTTCGTGGCTGAAAATAAACTTGAATATCAGGAATGTCATTTATGTGACCTGCTCTTGGCTGCGATATGTCAAAAGTAAAGATGTATATAAATGTCTATTGACCTAAAGAAATATGATGGATGATTTTTTTTCACACCAGAGAGGTTTATAGTACTAGTCAGCACTCACAAATACACAAAAATCAAGATCATGACAAATTAATTTGATATGTTTTATTAGTGTGACAGTGAGACAATCTTATATCAAACTGTATTTGTACAGAGTGAGATACAGAAGTGTATTTCCATATTTTGCATAAAAATGAACAGTTTGTGAAGGTTTCTTCAGCTGTTATGCTCACACTAACACAATCATGCTATATTCAATAAGGGTGTTTTGATCATAAAAAGCATTAAAAATATATATATTTACACTATAAACAAAAAAGATGATGTGCTAAATTATATCAACAGTTAATTGCACGTTTGGTCTCTTCAGTGTGGCATGAATATATAATTTTTTTCATGAGGGACTTTGGAAAAACAGTCAAATCATACAACCAATAAAACATTTTGCTTTAGCATGACCCAAAGTCCTGCTGCAACAACAGATCAGGTATTTTTAATTTGTAATAGTGATTGATTTTTTCTACAGAGTTCTTGCCACAGTTTATTTTTGTAGGTTGCAGTGCCCTCTACAGATCGGGACAAGAATGGATATGATAGGACATGAAAAACAGATGATAAAAGGTTTATTTTCCTTTGCTGGCCACAGTAAAGTAGGCCTTCTCAATTTCAATGTCGGCCGGACATGTCTGTTTGAACTCCTCTCTCTCGTAGGCGTTTTGAAGGTACCGCCACACGCCTGTGAATTGGGCTGGGATGTCGAAGTCACAGTACTTCTTGGCAGCAATCTGAAATAAATGGAAATAAAATAAATTGAGAAATAGAGTGGGCTACGCAAGATCAGAAATTGAAGAAGTGTTCAGATTCATTATGAAAGTAAAACTACAAATGAATCCTGTTTTCAAGATCCTACATGAGTAGAGAAGTATTATCAGAAAAACATCCTTGAAACAGAAAAAAGAAAAGTACACATTCTGCAGAAAAATTCCCCCTGTGACGCATAATAAATTACATAATTAGGCTGTTTGTGCAGAATGTGAAAGTAACATTTTTTTGTAATAGTTGGTGGAGGTGGAGCAGGTTTTAAGTACTAGGAGTTTATATACAGACAGCTGTTAGTCCAATTTCCCAACTTAGGGGTCAAGTTCACTCCAAAGGGCCAGATGGTTTATGTTAGAGGGAAATAAACAAAAATACATTTCTGCTTCACAAATTTGTGTTTATCTTTGCATTTATCCCTGTATTGTGAAATATTGAAGAGTTTATTCAGAATTTGAGCCTCAAACAGTTGATTATCTGAGATGTTTAAAGGGAAAATGTCTCTTTGGAGGAATTCCTAACAACTCGTAGACATCTGAAACATGAAAATTAGTCCTGTGGTGCTTTTTATAAGGGTTCAGAAGCTTAAAAGGGAAATATTCTTTTACAAAGAATTGTATTTCTGAGCTATATTATATGAAATCTTAATGTAAAAGTAACTTGTAACTATAGCTGTAATACACATAAAGTATACCTGAATATATTCAAGTAAAATGAGTATTAACCACCCCAAAATTGTATGAATTATTGTAGACTACTATACCAGAGATGACCCAAAAACACTAAAACAACCAGTACACTGTCTCACCCGAATAACATGCAGTTTGGGCAGCAGGTTGCAGTCGGCTAAAGTGAGGCGGTCACCGTCCAGAAACCTCCTCTTGGAGATGCCAATGGCTTCTCTGGAGTTGTGGTCGATCTCCTCAGGGAGGGGAGAGTTCAGGTAGTCATCCAGACGCTTGAACTCCCGCAGAAGGTTTTTCTCATGAACTGGAGGATTAAAAGTATAATTTACTAAAGAGTAAGTAAAAATAAGTAAAGAAGCACCGCAGACAAGATAAGTACTTAAATGGTTGAACAAATCATAGTTATTTGGGACCACCAGGCTGCTGAAAATGTCTCTAAATGAGGCAAATATTTGATTTGTGATATTGGTTTATATCTAATTTAAAATGGTCTTAATTGTAGGTTTTAGTTTGACATAAAAATAGGAAAATTGACCAGAAATCAGGAAAATATGTTATTGTTGTAGGATGGCACTGGCTGTTTGGATTAAATGTACATGTGCAGTATTTCTACAACAGTATCCTACCTATCCTGTTTATCTCTTTTCTCTTTTTCTACTTTTTAATTTGTTTTCTGCTTTGCTCTGATTGTTTATGTGCATTTAAATCCCACAATGAGTGTCGTTTTGAACATTTTAATTTTTTTTAAAAGTTACAAAAACAATAAGTAAAACATTATGAGCTTTAATTTGTTTAATGAATAAGAAGAAAGACTTACAGGCATTGTTTGGACTGTTCTTGATGAAAGCAGAGAACTTTGCAAAAATGTCAGCACCCACGTCAAAGGACTCTTTGTTTAGTGGGCTGAGGTGAGGATACCTGTGGAGAGAAGGCAGGAGAACGTTGGGAAACACTTTCTATTTAATGAGAATAAGCCATCTTCAAATTCATGCTTGATTAATATTTGTATAATGATTAAGCACAAAGTACCTGGGAGGGGCTATTGTTTGTTCAAGAAACTCCTCGATTTTGATGAAGTCTGTTTTGAGGGTGCCGTTGTAAAGGAGGAAAGGAGGATTAGTTCCTGGGGCCAGGTCCTTGAGCTCTGCTGGCTTCCTGAGAGAGAGAGAGAACAGATGGAGGAGGAAAGTTTACAAGGATGTGATTATTCATGTTATCATTAATTCAGTCTGTTATCAAACATGTCAAAACTGAGCTTTGACATCAGAGGCCGCGCTGGTTATCGAGGCTGTCTCAATCAAATGTGGAATTATGGATTAATGATTTCAACACTGCTTGTTGGTTCAGTTGCAAAAACACACAGTGCTGGGAGTGGTCAGCTATTTAAGAGGCCTGTTTTGTGTATGTGTCTGTGTGTGTTCTGAATCATTCAATTATCAGCATCCTTTCAACATTTCCTGATCTTATTTGCTTACCGGTTATGACCCTGAGAAATTCACACAATAAAGACTCAATTAAAGAAGGTGTTTGTGTGAAAGCGACACAGAGCTCTTTGTACACTTTTGGGTTTACGGGCTCCTCCCTTAAACTCTGAGCAACACACCTTTTCACTGCGAGGAAAAAAACATCTCAATTTCTCTGTTGATATTTCTTTAACAGAAAACTGTGTGAAAGTCCCTCGCACCAGATGCTCAGGAAGTGTTTTTTGCCAGAGGAGGAGAGGGGGGGGTACTTACTTCCTCATATCGACAGTGGTCACTGTAAACTTGACTCCTTTCAGCCACAACACCATGAAGAGCCTCTGGCAGAACGGGCAGTTCCCCACATTCTCGCCATCATGACCAGCCTGGAAAAACAGTGAGATATAAGAGAATTTGACTTTATGATCATATGAGAAACCCACAAAATTCAACATGTCCAGTTTTAGTATACAATCACAATATCTCTCCTCTTCTCTGAAAGGTTGGATTTTGGAAGTGAGTGGGGATATTTCCTCCACAGAGGGGAAAAGAAGGCATTGTGTTGCAGAGGAAGACAGCAGACAAAAATTGGCTCTCCTCTTTCAGCCTGCTCATGCCTGTTTAAAGCCCCACGTCAGGTTTTCTGAGCACTGGCTTTGAGCCAATGTGTCAACGTATTGTTGTTAAAGAATACGTTTGGAAAATGAGAAGGAGAAGTGATATCAATCTTCTCAAACTATTTCTACAAGTGATTCGATTTTGGATTCGATTTTTAAATTTTCCATCTGCAAATATGGGCTGTCTGGTGCTGTTTTTGAGCTTCACATGAACTTCCTCTACGTATCAGAAGACACTGTGTCTCTGCACTGATAAAAAACAACTGAAACACATCTGACAGCAAGATGTATTTTACAGTTTGGATATTGAGAAATGAGCTATGTGTTTATGTAATGTCTTGATATAGAAAACTGTATCTACATGTATGCGTAACTAAGTGGGTGTGCCAGGTTCATGCTTGGGGCCAGACACCCTGTATGCTCCCCCGCTACTCTCTGGGTGTGCAAAGATAAGATGGACTGTCTGTGGCCAGAGTTCACTGATAAAAAAAAAAAAGTTCTGTGACACTCAGCAGGGACACAAACACTTCAACATCTGCAGCACATGGGTATCTGAGTCCTGATTGATGCTCATACAGCAATGTATTAAGAGCTCTACGCTTTTTTACACATCTGATAAAAAACCAGCAAATCCTTGTGTGACGCCTACAACTTTTTCTCAGGAGAAGAGAATATAAAAACAGGAAAATCAGGTGATAAATTAAAGTAGAATCAAATTATACTGAGCGTATGTGTTTGACAGTGAATTCAAGTGTAGTTTTTGCTTCATATATGGATATTTTTTGCTACAAGCTATTAATGAAATTGAAAAAAAGGCAAGACTTACCTTAATGAACAACTCAATGCTCGGCTCCTTGTCTGAGTTCTGCCGTAGTGCCATGTCGTCCCCAAAAAACTGCTTTATTCACTTTTTCTTAAAAAAATTTCCCAGTAGTTGCTCCAGTCAAAGCCTCTCCTTGATTAAACTCAGGGTTTTTTTTTGTTCAACCTCCCCAAAAATATCCACGGAGCTGGAGGGAAAGCTGATAACAGTGTCCTTGAACAAGCTGCTCTGGTTTTAAGTGTCCTGTGGTCGTAGACGTCAGGAGAAAGTGTGACACCTCAGGGCTGGTTGTGTTTTGTCTCCTTGGAGGCTATCGCTCTGAACATACTTCACAAGTCAGTAGGGAGAAGAGGGAGGGATCCAGAGAATGGGCGGGGTACACACATACACACACACGCTTATATACCCCAAGCCAAAATCTATGAGGAGAGCTTTAAATAGGTATATTGTACAAAATACAGGAACTGGTAAAGATGTATGACTCAACACACGCAAATTCATACAACTCATTTTAGCCACTTACATTCCAACACTGTTAAACAAGGAGGGAATAATAGACCTGGAAGGCTTTCAATACAAAGCACCTTCTGTGTATTTAGTGACACTTTGGAAAAAAGTAAAGACTCCTAATCTAATTTTCTGGCAGAAAAGGAGCCTTCTGTCCCCCATCTGTTTGTCTGAATATGAACAGTGTGACAGGAATGTATCTGAACACATGCTTTAAAAGTCTGTACTGTACTGTACTGATTTGTCTCAGTGTGTTTGTATATATTTGATAATGAATAACATTTGTTTTTAGATGATGAAGACAAAATGTGAAGTTTTTTCTTGTTTTAGTGCTTTTCAATAAGAAAAAAATCAAATTACATCAAATTAAAAACATCCTTTTACCTATTTGTTCTTAACTTATAGGTGATTTATAGAGTAGTATAGTCTTTGGTGAAAAGTATAACTAAGAACTAAAATGTTAAAGTCATATATTTAGTACATTTTTGAGTACTATACTGGAATATGGCAATGTTATACTACTTACTATCTATCTCTACAATAGATGTCAGAGGGAAATAGTGTGTTTTGTACTATACAACATTTATGTGACAACTGTAATAAGTACTTATTTTGCATATGCAGTAAGAATAAAAAAAACAATAACTTGCATAATTATAAAATATAATATGATACTAAACAGTATGAAAAATGTCTTGTTCTAATGACATAGGTTTTCTTTTTAAAGCAGCAATTTAGTCTTTTGTGCCTGTTTTTAGTTGTTTTTTTAATTTGTTGGGGTCTTTACATTGTCAAACACTTGTGTCCTGTATATGAGTGTTATATGCAGACTAATGCACCATTAACTGAATATAAAGTTCATAATCATGTAACAGTGAGTGGCTTGCATAATGAATATTTACCCTTGATACTACATCTTGGTAATATTACTATTAGTCAAATTTCAAATACAGAACTTTCACTGCAGTATTTTATGGTTTTTAAGGATCACCATGATTTAATATAGATCATCTTCTTAGAAATCTACATTTGTTTTTCTATTTTTAAGCCCACAGAAACGGTCCCATTATAGTTTGTAACCATTCTTTGAAACAGTAATGGGAAATTTTGGGGGTATTTTGAATAACTGACTGGCAGAGGGAATCCCCTCTGTGTTTAGGGCATAGAAAGTGCAGGGAGGTGGAGGTTAGCTTTCATTACTTTCATTGCTGACTTGCTTTGCATGTGATAGTAAAGGAGTGAAGAAAACAAAGTAATAAAAAACACTTTTCCACAATGAAATATTTTTTCAAAGGAAACCAATATTTTCTGGAAGTATTAATGATTAGTAAATCTTTCCTGATAAATGAATGAGAATGAATGAATGATAATTTACTTTCATTTCAAGGCCATGTGTCTTTAGGGAGTTTGGTGTAGGGGGCTCAGTTCATGATGTGTTTCTTGTAATATGGTATCATTAACTGTAAACAGGGGAAGCGAGATTTCATCAAAAAAATCCCCAAATTGTGGTTAAGACTTCCCTAAAATAATAACGACAATAACACATGCCAGATTATGCAATGCTTTACAAGGAATTTAGAAATAAGATGATAAACTTGTAAGGCTCTGTGCCATGGACTTGTCTCATTTATCTAGCAGAGAGGATTTGGGGAATTTTCAACAGTCAGGGGGAGGATAAAAAACAAATGCATCCCACTAAAATTCCTAAGAAATTCAGGAAAGTTGATGAATAATGTTTAATCATTGCAGGAAATGTAACAGCAGCAGATAAGGTGGTAGAAAACAAAAGTGGGAGAAAGTCCTGAACGATTCCAGCAATCTCAAACCTAATCTCTCTTTCCACACAGTGGTATGACCCCTCCTCAAAGACAGTCAGACTAGTTTTAAGGAACACTTAGTCACTTTATTAATACTTCCTATGGGAGGTGTATGGAATTTTACAGGAGAGTAAAGTGGGAGTGTCACGCTTACTGACACATGATTAAAACGGTCTCTCCCTTCAGATTAACAGCCTCCATTATTTCGTCCACTCTGCTGCAGTGGAGGGAGTGTTTATTGGAGCTCGTGTGATAAATGACTCTTGTGCCATTGAGAAATGAATTTTGATTCACCTTCACAACTGTACGCAATTGCTGATAACGTACTGGGCTCATCACTGGCAATGACTTTACAAGTACAGTATTATGCGTCAGTGTTTGGCTGCTATGGCAACAGTCACCACATGGGGTTGAAACAGAGAGGATGTGTGGGTTCAAATCACAGCTTTTGTATTAAATTGATCACAGGCAATTGTGGTTGCGAGGAACTTCAACAGGAAAGATTTCCTGAGTATTCCTGGAAAAAACTGGCAGCAGTGGAAACACACCAATGACCTTCTACTTCCCCAAAAACAGACAATAATATGGGAAAAAGCACTGTCTCATGGAGAAAGACACACATACACACACACACATATCTCTGCTGGACATACACAGCAGCTGGAAGTGCCCTCTTGGAAAAAATGGCCTTATCTCAATAAACAGGACACTCAGTGTTGACTTCTGGGTCCATGATAATGAGCCTTCATTATGACATTTTACACACACACACACACACACACACACACACACACACACACACACACACACACACACACACACACACCTCTAACAGCTCTGTGTGATTTAATGTGACAAGCTTTTGATATTTCTTTGACCATTTCAAATAAAAATGTAATTCCTGCTATGTATTAGCACTAATTTAATTAAAAATCAATGTTTCAGTCATATGTCTTTCATGGGCATTGAATAAATACATTCACTGAGAACTTTATAAGAAACACCTGTGCAACCTGATGCAATACATCATAACAACTCTGCCATAAATTCTACTTTTAGGGAGCTTCCACATTTTCAATTTTTGTTGCAGTCAAACTGCAACAATCTCTGTACTTAATGCACAGACATGAGAATGATAAGAATGAGCTTAAAATGAACTATTTCCTTAAACTCACAGTATAAAACAATATAATCTTTATACTGGAGGCTGTAACAACCAATCAAATGAGTCAAATCACTGGTTTGTGCAGGAAGTGTCTCTAGATAAAAGTATTGATGTTGTGAGATTACTGCACGGCATGTCTATGACTGAAATGTTGTTTTTGTGCATTGTGTAAAAATAGAAATAAATTAATCTGTTTCCATCTGCACACATAGACAGAGGATCAACCCTGCAGCAACAAGCTCTCAGCTCTGTTTAAAATGATCGACAGGGGCTGACAGGGGGTGGCTGCTTCTTGTGAACACAATGGCATCATTGACCTACTGACCGTTCTGTCCCATGCAGAAAGTCATTGCAACACAAGACATTACAACAAACCCCAGGGTCGGTCATGCTGGATATGCACAATGACAGTACCACAGAGTTTCTGCCGGTCTCTCTGTGTTCTGCCTCTCATTTTGGCTCTGAAGATACACACTGCACATTCGGCGCCTGACTTTTCTCGTAAGTGCTTTGTTTTTCTAAATCAGTAATTGTTTCAGTAGAAGAAACTCAAAATGCTGACAAAAGCTCCTGAAAGGCATCCAACATTTAGTAATTTATCTCCACATCCTGCTTTTCCAAACAGCTGGCGCAGCTCATACTAAGAATCAAGGTCCTGAACTTAGAACTTCACAGAACAGGACAAGATACTCCCAAAACAATAAATAAATTGTACTTGATTTATTTGTTACCATGTTGAGAAGTTTTGTTGTTTGGGCTGTATGACCTTATAATCACAATGATAAGTTCATACATAGCAGGAGGTCACCTGTGTCTCAAGAGACCTCTATTGTGAGCATTGCAGTGTATCTCTCTATCTCCATTTTTTGGTGTGGTTACAGGTTCTGAGGGGCCTAATAATAGCTCATTGTAAGTGAGTGCCTGGTACTGCCTCCTTCACTCCCTAATCCCTAACGCACACACACACACACACACACACACACACACACACAAGACACAGGGGGGGGCGCGTACGGGAAGCACACATGGGAGGGGAAAGTTCACTTTAGTGTCTATTTTCCATTGTCGTGCATGTTTGTATGTGTGTGGTCATACTCCAAATATTGTTTTGAGGAGCTACACCCAGAGACTGAGACACCACCCAGGCGACAACCAGGACTGAGCTGCTAGGAGTGGAAAATAGCACCCATAGAGCCAAATTCAGAAAATGTAGGATTTTGTATCATTTAGAGTTAGTAACTGAGTCAGACAGTCAGTTCCTACTTTGTCAATAAGACAAAACAATTGCCTTATTTGTAATAATCCAGTTAATGCTTATTAATATATCTAAATTAGGCAAAAATTAGGCATTAAACTTCTGTACTTGATATTTGATATCAGCTCTTGTTTTTTAATTTGCATCACTCTGTTGAATGATCACTGTGTTTACATGCCTGCTGACTTGCTGTGACATCATTGCACCTGAACAATGTGCTACTCATGAGTACACCCTGACGTACTTCAAGAGGATCTTGCACATTCAGCAGATACACAAAATTAAATTAGCTTTACCTTGTGTCCTCTTTTAGAGTACCTTCACACCATCCTGAAGAATCACACAGCTCATGCTTGTGAAGGAGACACTCTCACCATCGAGTGTCCCTCCAGGACATCTGTAGCTGTCCTGTCAGCCTTCTATGGACGACGTGTCCCTAATCAGCATTTATGCCCCTCTGAGAAAACAAACACAACTGTGGAGGAGGACACAGAATGCACTTCTCCCGTTGCTATAGAGGTATGTAAGGCTGTGCTGAATATTTCAACATGGTTTGTTTTAGAAAAATAAAAAATTCTTTAAATGCTTCAAGTTCTTTAATTAATGACTCGCAGCAGATGACAGTCATCAAATGCATGTTTTCATACTCTTGCAGAAAGTGCTGTCGGAGTGTCAGGATCAACGGTCCTGTCACATCTCTGTCCTCAGTCCAGTTTTTGGGCAGGACCCCTGTCCTCTCACCAGCAAGTACCTTCTAGTCTCCTACAAATGCCAGCCAGGTAGGCTGCTATGATCCTGTATTCAGTATGTGAAAACCAAATTTTAATTTAATTTCAGTTATTATTTTACTATTTTTGCAAAGTTCATACTATAAAGGAACTAAACTGTATTTTGCCTGTTTAAGCCAATTTCTACAAATTATGCATACTTTATATTAGCGACTTTCAAAAGAATTCGACAGGTTTTTAAAAATGCATATTTATCAATTTAACTAAACAATCTCAACTCAAGGTACGTACTGAGCTTTTGACTGTATCATACTGTCCTCATCATCACATAGTTTCATAATAATAAGCACCTCCAGGACTTTTTATCAATGTTGACCTAAAAGTTGAACTTTACAGTTCAGTCAAAAAGTCAACTCAAAGTCCACTTACTCATTTGTTCTGGAGCTTTTGACCATACAAGGCATTTTTTTCTACCTTTCAGGCAGCCACTAGCTTCTGTTCAGTTCAGTCATGTAAAAAAATCAACTCTATTTGAACTTGTTTGAGGTAGGCCATTGATCACAGTGAACAACATACTTATTTTTATTTCTCGTGATATAGTTATGCAATTGAACACGAGGACTGATTTGGAAAGTATGCATACAAGAAGTACACGTGATTTACCACTCATGTATTGTGTAATGTATGTAATGTGTCAAAACTGAATTCAAGTTTTGACATTTGATTTACATAAAGTGTTTGGCTGGAGGGTAGATTAGCAGTACTAATGAGCTAAAATGTGCAAACACACAAGCATGTTCTTGAAGTTGCTTTGCTACATGCTCATCATATTATTCTACTACAATTAAAACGAAAACGAAAACTAAATAAAAACTACAATGAACAATGTGAAACTAACTAAAACTAAACTGAATTGCAGATAAATTCAGCTTCGTTTTCGTTGTTGTTTCGTTTTCTCCCTTGATTACTTCCTGTCCTGCAGCAGCCGTGGTTAAAGAATGAAATTAAAAAGGACTTGATAAACCATATTTGGTGTCACTCATTCTTTCATCCTTTTCAGCTTCTACAAGTCAAGGCTTTCTCTTAATACCTGAAAAACTAAAACTAAATAAAAACTAAACTGAAACTAGTCAATTCCTCAAAATAAAAACTAAACTAAAACTACTAAATCACTTGTTGAACTAACTAAAACTAAACTGAAATAAAAATCAAACTGAAAAACTAAATAAAAATAAAAACTAAAGAAAATTTCAAAACTATAATAACCTTGGTGTGAACATGTCATCTGTTTCTTAGAGCACCACCGCACAAGACTGGTGTGTGAAAATGAGCGTTTGAGGCTGATGTGTAAGAATGAGACTGTCCTTGCCATCTACTCAGCCACGTTTGGACACCTACTGCATGGAAGTCCCCACTGTCCTCAGGAATCTGGATCACAGACTGATATGGGTGTGAAACAGGGCACAGTGCCATCTAGTGGCAAAAGAGTGGAACAGAATCACTTGTTCAGATATGGTGGAGAATAATTATTCTGCTCTATTTTTCTATTAGTACACATGAATTCAAACAATAGATTATAATATAAACAGTAATAATCATAGTAATGATAAACTTTATATATATGTACCTTTCATACAAAATGCAGCTCAAGGGGTTTCACATTAAAGAGATAAATATTGTTGCATATGCTATTATTGTTATTTTGTACTGTCCAAATATTTGGACAAATTCTATTTTAATACTTTGGCAACATTGTTCTCAGAATTAAAATGCCTTAAAATTGAATACACTGTCTTACAGATGGTGGGATACAGTGCACAAGACATGGTGTGAAATGGTGTTATAGAGAGGCTATGTTCCAAAAGATGTGCTTTTAAGTGCCTTTTTAAGGAAAGTGTTGTTTAAAAGTCTTTACATAAGGTGTTACCTAATTTGGGAGAATAACTGAAGAATTGTGCTTAACAGTTATTTAGTTACAATTTGACATTTATTTCTCATAATAATTGCATCATATTTATTAATCAGGTTGATCTTTATTTATTCCAGAGTGTTTGTCACCTTCAGCTCTGAGGAAGGTCTCACGCAGGTGTCACACCAGGCCAAACTGTTCAGTACTGGCTGATACTGTGACTTTTGGGGACCCCTGCTTCCCTGGGACCAGGAAACACCTGCGGGTGTCCTTCACATGTGGTGAGAGACAAACCGGATGTTACAGCTCATTACTGTGGTGATAGGGTTTGCTGTGTTATGTAAAAATCTCTCATTTCCTCTTTAGTGCCCCGATATCTTCTGGAAGATGTGGGTCGAGGAACAACAGATCCTTTCATGATCTCTGACTACACACATGGTGAGAGTTGAACTGAATATTCGGTGGTTTTATAGCATGCAGAGTTTGACTGGTGTCTGAGCTCAGACCCCTCTCACCTGCAGGTGGATGGTACACTGGCCCCACCTTCAGGCCTCAAAACGTGCTCTTAACCAACTCTCTGGAGATCATTGAAAAAATGTTGGGTATGTGCACTGATGCCTGTAGACCTCAGTTATGTAAAATTCGTATTATTAGACCATAAATATGGGCCTACAGGTGTTTTGGCATGCTTCAGTACAACAGAAATGTTAACAGTGGAGTAGCAGCCTCCTAAACATGTTTATAGTAGCACATTAAAAACTGAGGGGAGGCTTTCAATGCTTAGAAATTATTGTTTTGTCTCTCAGTTTCTCTGTTTTCTGTTTAGTAACACTGAATCTGCATAAATACTTAACATTACTGTGGACCATTTTTTAAAAAGCATATCATAGATTGTTTATGGTTTTTAACTTTCTTTCAGGCAACTTGTGGTTCCTTTTTTTAGTTTATTACAGTACTGCACTAAGTTTCACATCATGAATTGCTCAAGATACATTAGTAAACAATCAACTTTTGAACTTTTAATTGACTCTTTTTTTTTCAACGTTACATTATAATCGATTGTAATTCAGTTGAAAGCTTAGATTGTTCTGAAAATTCCTCACGGTCCCCTCTAGATTTCAAACTTGACTTTGGAACAGCCAGAAGGGCCCCACCTGAGGATTTAAGGCTGCGGGCCGGCTAATATGGAGTCAACATATCTGATATGTAGCATATGTATGTAAATGTTAAGGATTGCCTTTTCTATAATATGTTGATGATGAAATACAGACAGTACAGCCATTGAACAAACACCTGTCAGTCTCTAGATAGAAACATAGGCTAAATGCCCTGAATGTTAACAGAGAGGACATGTCGAATGAACTGCCTGATGCATAAATTGTTGCATCTTTGACGTCTAACTAAATGTGTTAAACTCCTCAGTCACCTCTCACAACTAGTGTGAAAGCAAACATTCAAGGGCCTGAACACACTCAGTTCACTTACAAACAGGGAAAAAGTCTGAGGGCATCTGGTGGACTGGTGGAAAATGGCAACCAAGGAACACGAAGCTGTGAACCTTAACATTAAATTAACTTAAGAAAAAGGTGTACAATGAGAGCGAACACGACGATATGCAGCAGTAAGTCTTTTAGGTTCCTGTGCCCCGGAACCTATTATCTCATAATCGATTGATGTATAGTCACATGAATGAATGTAAGCATAATAGATGTTTGCATTAAAATTGTATTTAAAAAACAACTCTGTAGTTTCAGATACTCATGTTCCCACCAGCAGTTGAACAGCCTGACTTTAAAGACTTACTTAACCCTAACTGCTTGACCACGCTATAATAATGTAGGTTTGACAGATAAATACATTTTTAAAATCCTCAATGTTTACTGTGTCCGATCGCCTATCTTGAGTTTGAATCTTTTGCATGTTGATTTGTCATGCTGTAATGACAACTGAAATAGGAGGTTGTTTGAAAAGGAGGGAAAAAGCTGATTTTTGAGTCTAAAAATGTATAACTTTGGAAAAATGGTCTGCAGTAATGCAAAGTTTGTAAGCTTTGTATAATGGCAAACACAGGCAAAAGTACCAGTGTCATCTTTCAGAGAAATTTGGTGCAGAGTGCCAGGATAACTAGTTTTTGGCAGATAATTGTGAATTTTCTGTGTTATGCCAGCAGATATTGAGGCTGGTTTGATCATAATTTGCCTCTTTTTCTAGGTCTGCCAGAGCGAGTGGCTCTGTACTTTGTCTCTGGGATCTGTGCTGGTCTGGTTTTCCTGCTCTGCCTGTTTGGCCTACGCTCCACAATAGTGAAGGATGTGAAGGATCTGGTTTCTGAGCTGAAAGAGGAGCTGAAAGCATCTCACAAACAGCGCAGGGAACTCATGGAGGACCTCTACGATGACGACATCTCAGACACGTCATCTTTCCGTCGCCTCACGCAGTCCTACAGAGCAGCAGACATCTTCAGCCCGTCCACTCTGACAGTTGAGATGGTTGACCGTCAGCTGGAGCAGACAAGGGATCATCCCAATGGAGACATCTGGCCACAGCAGGACTCCAGCCCCTATGCCATTCACAAGATTAAAACTTACAACCACTAACAGACATCACATGTATTAATAAAACTACTCAGAGCAACTTTCACTTTAAGTTGCAGACTAAAATTAGATAATTGTTTTCCTTTTAAAATAATTTAACTGTGCTGCCTTCTTTGTGTATTTTCACTCAAGTGACTGTGAGAGATTAGGAGTGAAATATATAATATAATGTAATAACATATCATTATTAAGATTGTTTCTTTAATTTAGTTCAACACAAGACAAATTAACAGTAAGGCCAACGATTCAGACTCAGTTCATTTTTCTTTTGTTTTTCTTTTTTTGTATGATATTGTGTAAATATGTAGAGACCAGTATTTACTAGATATTGCAATGTACTGTAAGTCATTCTAAGTAATAAAGATTGTGTTGGGGAGAGACTTCTGCTCTATTTAAAGGTTTTTCTGTTTAATGTTTTACAAATAGTAGGAGTACACACACATACACACACACACACACACACACACACACACACACACACACACACCTACATATACATACACATATATACACACATATATACACATATATTGCACAGTTGAACTGAAGTACAGTAGTATATCTAATATACTTATATTGTCATATAAATGTCATATGTCATACATATTGTATCTTATTTCCCTCTGAAATGTAGTGACGTGTAAGTATTAAGTTAAATGGGAATACTCATACCTCAGAAGTGTACTTTACTACAGTAGTTGAGTAAATGTACTTAGTTATTTATTTAAATATTGTAAATAATGGTGAATGTACCACATGTTGCAGTCTTTTCTTTGAGGGTTATGGGGCTGCAGTTACACCCTCCGGACCGGCAGGTGGAGCTGCGCAACATCATGAAACCGAATCAACGAACAAGCAGCCGGGGAGAGGCTCTTACAGAGACCAGAGAGGGAGTCCAGCAAACTCTCTCCAGCACAGGCTGATGAGTTAAATCTACCACAAACTGTCAGATATGTAGTCCGACCAGCTGACACCGAGCGGGACTCAACACAAGCCGGATTCCTCACCTGTTTTCGTCGCGTAATGACACAAATTAGCCGGGATACTTCGACAAGTCGGCTCTGTTGAATATCTGTGAGCCCGCATCCAGCAGCGACAACAGCTGGCTAACAAGCTAACAAGCGACTAGCAGTAGCGACCCAGCGGTCGGACTGGACAGCTGTCAGCCCGGAAGGCCGAGCCGAGCCGAGCCGGGCCGGGCCGAGGTTTAACTTTCTCCGTCCGGACGGAGCCAGCACTAGAAAGTCTCCTCCTTCACCTCCTTTTCCCCTCTCCTGTTGTCGATCGGTAAGAATGGATTCATCTTTGGGGATAGGCGGCGAGGAGTGCTTGGCAATATCCTTTAAAAAAACAACAAAAAAAAGAAGGAAAAGAAAAAAGTGTTTTTGTGTGTGTTGCTAATGTTAGCTTGTTAGTGATCCTCAATGATTTCTCAGGTAACGTCAGTAATTTAGCTAACATAAAAAACATTATATGATAAGTGTTTTAGTAGATGTTACTTTCTACTCATGTGAGATTATTAACCTGCTTCTTTTTTTGCAGCTACAAAAAAACAGTCTTATCTCATTAAAGCCTCTTGTTATTGATTTGAATATAATCAGGCATGATATAGCAGAAAAAACAGGACCTGTTTGACAATTATTCAAGTCTGCCCTAAATAATATTCAGGTGCCCAAATTAATATTGAAACAGGTTTTTCTTGCTGTAATCATTCTTCCTGTTCATATTGACTATTAGAAGATCCCTTCATAATGAATTTACGATGAAAGTGATGGGGGACAAAAGCCACAGTCCTCCTCCGTCAGTCTGTGCAAAAATGTGTTAAAAGTTAATCTTAAGCTAATATGAAGCTTTAGCCATCCAAATATGTCAAATCAAGTAGATATATTTAAATGTTACAGTCTTTTTAGGGCTTAACTCCCTTACATTGCGGCTCAGCAGGGAAACAAAAATGGGAATCATTTACTCAAACACCTTAAATGTGGGGGATATCTACTTGATATGACTAACTCAGACAGTGGAAGCCTCATATATACTTCAGATAAACTTATAAATGTATTTTTGCACAAAATAACTCTGGATTTCGACCGCCATCTCTTCCATTGAAAGCACATTTGAAGAGGATCTTTTAATAGCCAGCATTGAGAGGATGAATGATTACTGCGAAGAAAACCTCTCTCAGTGTTCATGTGTTCACCTGTTGTTTTAGGACACACTTTAAAAATGATGTTGAACCCTTCCTTAAACCTACGATGTCTTTCACAAGCTAACCAACTTATCCACCAATCTGCTTGCTTTCTTCTGTCACTGCTACATGGCCTGTCGTTTGCCTCCTAATTTTTAATGAGCATGGCTTCTTCTAACAGTTCTCCTCACACTAACCACACTAATACTACTGCAAGCCTTGACGTAAATGACCGTGAAGCCGCGGTTCATTGAAATAACAACTCAGTGCTTGTGTTGTCCAAGCACCTTTCTCATCCCTAGTCACAATAATTCCTTGATTGTGCTGCTCACACTGTGAAAGGTCAGGAGCTGAGGTCTGGCCAGAAGGAGCCCAGACTACTGTCACTAATTGAGCGCAGTGGAGAGTTTATGTAAGTATCAGCGAACATGATGACTGATATTTCATCATCTTCTTTTGTTAGGCTTTAAGTAGACGTAGTGTGGAAGGAACAGGTTATTCTTGTGTGTGTTAAAGCAGCCGTGCACACTGCGAGATGTTAGATGATCATCTGCAGCATCGTCTTCACTTGGCTTCTGCTTTATTTGGAAGAACTTAAAGTAGTTGACTCCCGTTCCTGTATTTGAAGGTAGATACTTGCTGAGGTGATGGGCCTACTCTTCTGTTCAGGTCGCCTTATTTGGGAGCTGTTTTATGTTTGCTGCTGTCCTTTAGTGACATGCACTGAATAGCTGCGAAGGTGCTTTTGAGGCCAGATGGATATTTGGCTTTAACATGCAAATGATCTTATATCAAGGTGGTACATAAAACAGTCCTTTCTGTAATGTTGTACAACGATAGGTCCACACTGTGTAATACAATGTATTATTTAGGATGTAGAGTTGGGTTTCTTGTCCTATTTGATTATAGGGATAGCTCGACTTTTTTGAATTAGGGTTATATGACATACCTATCAATAGTTGGTGTATTGCCTACAGTAGATGGGGGTCAGCATGTCCCCAGTGTGGAGAAGCAGGCAGGAGTACCAACATGGAAGCAAAGCAATACTGTGGGTGGGGCTGGCAGTGAAATGTATTTCAGCCACCTAAAAACAAAAAGGGCCCATGTAAAAAATCAATATCAGTTCGAGTGTATGCTATACTTAGAAAATTATCTCTTTGCTTTAACTTCCCCTCATTTTATGGTGAATAACATCAGATAAGCAGTATATTGTTGGCAGGAAGTTGTGCAACTGAATCAAACTATCAGAAGGTCAGAAGCCAGAACTGGACTTTAGCTTTTTTCAGCGAAATTACATTATTGTTTCTTTGTCTTTCATACTGAATACCAGGCTGAATACACATATAGTTTTATAATATAGTGTGCTAGCATCAATGAAAGAAAAAAATAATTAGTTTTGAGAAGTTTTATAAAAGCAATCCCTCATTACATGTTATGAGTACAGAAATCAGCAAATAAAACTGATGTCATATGGCCCAATTAAAATAACTGGGCCTCTGCAGATATCAGCGACTGTTGGACTCGCTCCCCAGAGGCCTGAAGGTCAGCTGCAGATGTGTGAAGCTGTAGTGATTCAGTTTGGTGTTACGTCAGCAGGACTGACTCCACCATTCATGGAGAATTTAACTCTGTCCACCAGCTGATGGGATAGGTTCCCTAAACACTACATGGCCCTGCTGTCCAATCAGATTTACTCTTGGTTGAGATTCATCTGAGAGTCACATGTGCCAAACCTGATGTCGTCTTGGCAGCTCCAGTGTGTGATCAGCGAAAGGGCATGTTGTGGGTGTGTTTAAACCATGCATGTTGTTGGTGTTTGTAGAAGGTTGTGCCAGTAGTGTGAGGGAGAAAGCAATTAGTCCGACCAGCAGTCAGCTCACTGCCCATTATCCTGAATTCCTCCACTTAGTCCTGGACTGTAATGAGATTCACATGGGAACACAAGCTCCATGCTCAGCTAACTGTGTTAAAACCACAGACACTAACCTCAGGGGACGTTCTAACAGGGGAAAATGGTGAAACTGTTATGAAAGCCAGGTGCTGTCAGGATTTGAAGTCAAGCTCAGACTACAGGAGTTTTTGAGCCTATTTATCCCTGAGTCACCCTCTCTGACAATCACAGGAGAAGGTTTGGGACCCTGTCAGCGTCGCTGTAATTTCTAAATGTTTTATATTTAGGATTTTAAAATGTGGATGATTATGTCACTACTTTCTGAGCTGGACCACAGTAGCCAATGAGAGAGATTTGACGGTGTTGCCAGGCAATGGTAAGGAGCTAACATTATCTAACCGTTGACAGCTAAGATTTCACCTCCGACATCCCGTGTTTACTGCGTCTCTTTAATCATTATTACATCCAGACGCATTTAGTGTTCTGCTTTTGTGTTTTTTTTTCTCACTGCAAAGCATTTTGTTTACATCTGCTTCCCCACCACATCACGTGAGTTGGCGCATTTCTCCCTCTGGCACAATAATCTTAATATCCTGTTAGTGTGTGATGCACCATTGTTTTTAAATCTCAGTGTGTGCATGTTTCAGATTAGAGAGAAGTTTCTGTGAAGTTTCTCTTTATGTGCGTGACGTAACCAGATTTCAAAATCGGTTAAGCGTTTTTAACACCTACAGTCTGAGTCTGGCATTAGTTTTTGATGTACAGATACTGCAGCATACACCTGCGCTGCTGTGAGTGTTTGGCGCTGGTCTTGATTGAGTTGTACAACATCTCTGCAGTAGATACCCAAGGGAGCCTGACTGTGTTTGGTTTTTGTTGAGTTGTTGAGCAAAGATCCTGTAAATTATCTCTCATGTGTGTCAGTGTTTCTACACAGTACACTCTTCTGACCGCCCGCTGTCTCTGCCAGTGCGGTTGCATGTAGTGTTGTGTGTTGTGGTTCTGAGACTTTTCCTCTTGTCTTTGACATACTTTTGCAATTTTTGTAGTTGATGCACCAACAATTGATGCAGTGTCTCTTTGTAAATAACAGTTTTAAAGGCAGCATGTAGAGGGTGTTCCTGTAAGTTGAATAACAATTAGCAGCTATAGCAGAAGTGTCAAAATGACTACTCCTTAGTTATTTTTGAAGGCAACATGAGGCAACTTGCAGACGTCGAGAGGTGACATGAGAAACCAGAAAGCTTTAAAAATAAATAAAAAAATTCAAACCACGCCCTGACAGTCTCAACTAAAACCACACATTGTGAGGTTCACCATTCCGATATTTAATTTAAGGCTGTTACATTGTGATGTGTTGCTATTATTTGGTCCACCGGTTCTCCGTGGTCGATTGTCATGTTGCTTACAACATCAGAGGGGTCCTTTTCTGATTCTGGGAAACTGTGAGTCTCTGACACATTTCGTCCAGCAGCACTGAATCATTTTCCTCTCGTCAACAGTAATCAGACTTATTGTGAAGTGGAAAGGAAACGTGGGCAGTGTCCAGCGTGCTGCACTGACCCTTGCTGTTACTCAGCCTTTGTTAGAAAGTGCACTACGACCCCACCTTCACAAACCCACATCAGACTTGAAACTGCTTATATTGACTGTTTAATGACCCGAAGCTTAGCTCCTTTGTTTTTGCACAAGATTGTTACAGTGAACTACACTGAAGCTTTTATTCAGAATTTTGTGAAATAGTTTGCTTGAACTAAAGCAGCAGATTAGTGCATGTGCATGTACATTTGAGATTTTTAAGTTCACAATTTAATCACCAAATAAATGTAATCCTAATAGCATGTTTACCCACACTGCATCTCAATGTTCAGTTATTCTCATCATTTCAAGATGAATGCTGTTCATGAAACACTGTTTGAAATGAAGAATGACTGTTATGAGTAAGAGAAGTGGCTGAAGCTTTTGTGTCATAGATAATTGTTTGATCATATTAAAGCGTCACAGAGCTGATGTTAAGTGGGAGTCTGTGTTGTTCTCATTCAGATTGGGCGTCTTGGCGACTCCTGATGCTGTTGTGTCTCGTCCAGTGGCTCAGCTGTCCATACCCATCAATGGTAAATTTGAGCTTGTAAGAGGTATGTGACCTTTTTTTAGTCCTCAATGTGAATGTTGTTGTGGTTTCTGGTATGCTAGGCTAATACTGTAGTAAATGAGTTATGTTTGTGATTCTTCAGGTTAGTTTTTTGTGAAGTTGAGACACCACCACAGCTTCTCAATGTGAGCCCTCACATTCTTTAACCTTCAGGAAAAGTAGTCTCAGTAATAGTTAATGTTTACTCAGGGGTGCCGTGGGAGACCAGGGCGTGTTTTCTTTGAACTTTGAAGACAAAAATTTAAAAATCAACATACGGCCATTGCTGCCTGTTGAAACAGCACTGGTTTACTCCCCCAGCAGACCTTTGAACTGCACCGGCTCCAATGAAGCGCTCTTTTTCTCTTTCATTGCAGAGGCTGAAGAAGCTTTGCTCATTGACTTCGCTGCTCATAGTAAGCTGTTTTTCTTTTACCTCTTTGAATGAATTCATCTTTCAGTTTTGTTTTCAGATGCCGCTGATACAGGAAAAACTCTTTTTAAAGCAAGCCTGACCTATACTGTGGGAACTAAAGCAAGATGAACCAAGGCATTTACTGCAGCACGCCCCTATCCAAGCAAACTACATTTTTAGAGCATGCCTTCGGCCAAGCATTTACGTCTTTATTTAGTAGCAGACACTGGTCATGAGTTGCCAGGGCTCTCTGAAAGAATGCTGAATTGGTTCACAGTTAAATCACTATGCTTTGTTTCCTAGACAGTCTGCATTTCTGATGTGCTTGCAAAGTATAAATGTGTCCAACGTTTCTGCATGTGTCTTTGTGTCTTTGTGTGTGTGTGTGTGTGTGTGTGTGTGTGTGTGTGTGTCCGCTGTAGCCGGTGTCAGGATACGAATCAAAGGAGAAAAAACTCCAGACCTGCTGTTAGAACTCCAGGACGATGAACGGACTCAGACTTTCTTTGTCCAGGTGAAGAGCGCTCAGGAGCAAGGTAAGACTCTACTGTCTGTCAGCAGTCTAGAGCTGCTGGTTCATAAATTATTTAATCACTCATCTAACATTTATTTAGCAAGGGTGGATTACACCGCTCGCTGGTTTCCTGTGTGTTGTGGCCTCCCACACACTTGTGGAAGGATTCATTTAGCTGCCATGTTTTAAAATCAGATCCACCTTTTTGTGTCATGCCCACCAGTGTGAATGCAACCAGTGTCATTAAACTTTCACTTTCAAATTTTAGGCATGTAACTGACACTATTTCACTGATTAACTCGCAATGACAGCAAAGTTTCAAAGTCATTAGAGGAAAACAGATTGTAAATACGTTGGGTAAGAGTTATAAATATATTTATTTCTTTGTGAATGATCTACCATCTCCTTTGTTGAGCATGTTTTATCTATTTCTGTATCCAAAGCAGTTTTAAAGCAGCACTGTTGAAAGCAGTAGCATAGGAAAATGTTCTGTTGAAGCAGGCTGGAATATATGATGAGTCATTTGCATTTAAAACTACCCATATAGCTGATATATTGTATACCGGAAGAGAGTAGTGTGACTGGTTTTCATTTTGTTTGGTCTTTATCTCGCTGTGTTCAGACTTGAAATCAGAATCTATATATATTCATACCTGTGTACAACCATCTGGTTCCTTCCAACTGTAGGCATTTGTGAACTTATGTTTTGGCTGAGAACAGTGGGCAGATTGTGTTAAAAGGCAACCCCGAGGAACTTGAGTGACCTAATCCAAACACATGACTTTACAATGGAGCTGTGCTGCAGCCAGCATGTCTTTATCTGTGCTTCTTTTCCTTTTGTATACTTTAGCTGCACACACTTGTTGCAGCCAAACTGTTAGATAATCACAAAGCCAACCGTTTTGCATTTGATGTAACACAGGGTTGGATAATTTAGTACTGCTTTAAAATAAGAACCACCTCAAATTAAAGGCAGGTGTTGAAATGGTTATGCTGTAGCTGTGTTGATAGGTAATGAGTATTTCAGCAACTAAAAGTGAAGGTGCTTATGCAGTTATGAATGACAGATATCATCAAGAGTCATCAAGGTCCACAAAACAGAATGAGAAATATGTCAAATATATGAAGCCAGAGCTCAGGTGGACACATGTGGCGGGTATTATACTGTGGTATGCTACAAAGGTTGCTGTGATTATTATTATATTTATATAGTAAATGGATAAAGAATACAGATTGTGATTTGGCCCAGTTAGGTATTTGAAGTCTGTGTAAACTGTGGTATTAAATCCATTCTTGGGTTATCACCTCACTGACAGCTTGGAGGAATATCTTAAAAAACGTTTTTGAATGTGGAGCGGCAAGTTATTATTTCTATAAAAGAACATGATCATCCAGTTTCACTTTGCTGCTATCACTTTCTTTCAATTTTTATTTGATGACTAACATCTTAGTAGAAGTAGTAGTAGAAATGTTTCCTCTTCAGTAGTTGCCAACACACCGTCTGGCGGCTGGTATTACGTGATCTACTACTTCCTGTGATGACATCACTGCTTGTCTGGGTGTTGGCTCATTTGTTTGTTTTCATATTTACATTGATAAATGTTGGTTAAAGCAGGAAGAAAATTTACTGAATTAAAGGTTTCATAATTTATTAGTGTTGATGGATTTATTTGTTTTTCATGAGCAAGACGTTTCACTTCTGTGAGAGGTTTTGTTTCTTCTCAAAGCTCAAGATAATTCCCAGAGAGATGTTCCTATTGCATGTGTAAAATGTCACGCATGTTGAGTAAGATTGATTGTTGTGTAAGTCTTCATGTTAGTTCTGTTTCACTTCCTCAGTTCAATCAAAACTCACGACACCCAAAGCGATGGAGCCCCTAGCACCAATAGCACAGAGGGGTCCAGTCCCCATCCCGCCTCAAAGAGGAAACAAGACTGCTAACTCTATGGGCTCTGGAGTCAACCCACCCAAATCTACCAGTGCACTGCCTACCAACCTCAACAACAGCACTCCAACAAATCGCACTAATACAGGTAATGTATACGCACATGCATATATGATATTTAGTTTGAAAACAAAGCTCTAAACTTGCCTAAACCTGAAGTTCTGTTTCTGAAATGGTCTGTTTTTAAACTGACTTTTCCTGAAGATCCGGCTCAGTCACTTGCCTCAGACTTTGGCTTTGAGGACAACTTCAATCATGCTCTGAAAGTGGAGGAAAAGAAGAACCACCAGAACCGGATCGTTGCCTCCAGGGAACCTCCTCCTGTTCCTCCTCTACCTCCTCGCAAAGCCTCCTACACACCAACCAACCCTCTGCCTCCTCCACCAGTCCCTAAAGACAGAGCTGTCTCCTTACAGGCCAAAGACAACTCCAAACCAGAGTAAGTTAACCTGTCATCACAGTGTGTCACTTTTACTGGAAACGTGAGGGATGCATACTGAACTGGATCGACGCTTTCTGTATTCCAGTAGTTTCAGATCAGGTTTTGATCGTGTGGACAGGCCACCATCTTGGTGCGAGAGTCCCACCACAAACACCATGAGGCAGGCCATGTTCTCCAGCCAGGCGGGTCAAAGAGAATACCTCATCAAACACCGCCTGGGTAAGAAGGAGAACGAGTATGTGGACCTCCAGAACTTCAGGTGAGAGGAGCTTTACTCAAAAATGTAGATTGTGGCTCCAGCCACCACTGACCTTACCCTGTTTGTTTTGAACATGTTTGTTTGTTTGCTTGCTCAGGTTTTTCACCGGCACGTGGAACGTGAACGGCCAGTCTCCAGACAGCTCGCTTGAGTCGTGGCTCTGCTGTGACCCAGAACCTCCTGATCTTTACGCTTTGGGGTCAGTGTCAATTGTTCATACAGTACTTACAATACAGTACTGAAAACCTTTGACTTGTATTTGTTTTCTGCTCTTTCCTAGAAAAAAACTAAATTATTAAACCTTGTTTATTTCTCCAGCTTTCAAGAATTGGACTTGAGCACTGAGGCTTTCTTCTACATGGACTCGTCCAAGGAGCAGCTTTGGGTAGAAGCTACGGAGAGGAGCTTACACACTAAAGCCAAGTACAAGAGAGTGAGTAGGAGAGAGACCCTCCTAATGATGACTCAATAAATATATTCTATTCTAGACACCTGTCTGCTGGAACAGGTACTAACTTCCTTTTACGTTTACAGGTTCGGACCATACGGCTGGTTGGGATGATGCTGGTGGTCTTTGTCAAAAAGACACACAAGAATCATATAAAAGAAGTGGCTGCAGAGCACGTGGGGACTGGAATCATGGGAAAAATGGTTAGTTCACAGTAAACTCAGACTGTTAAAAATGTGAATTCAAGTTAGAAAATTGTGAAAAATGTCTGCATCTGCAACTGGATGCACACCAAAAAACAACATTGCATCTCTCTCAGTCTTTTTTAATGTAATATATCCTTCTGAAGTATTAAATGCATCATCTACAGTTTACATCAACATTATTCCTGCATGAAAAAAAGGCCCTGTTTAATTTTTTTCCAGGGGAACAAAGGAGGTGTTGCAGTGAGGTTTGTTTTCCACAACACTAGCTTCTGCATCGTCAACTCACATCTAGCGGCACACGTGGAGGACTTTGAGCGCCGTAACCAGGACTATAAAGACATCTGTGCTCGCATGACCTTCCACTTACTGGAACACCCCCCCCTCAGCATCGTCAAGCATGAGTGAGTTCGACATTCAGAGTGAGAATATGACTCTGTATTCACGTGCAAGTTGTTTGTACCAACTGAATCATTTTCAATATTTTTTGTGATTGATTAGGTTTTCTTATTTTTAAATTTGTAGAATTCAGCAATAATAATTAATTAATTCTACAGGAAATATATGTCATATAAAAAGCTAAAATATGTAAACTTTGCTTTAAGTCAGTGTTTTTTTACTAAATTGTTTTAAGCAATCGAAGACTTTATTTTTTGCTTTGCTAACAAAGATTCTCATGATCTCTATTATCATATTCACCACAACACTATAGTTCTAATTCTGTTACTTGAAGCTATCTCTGTTTCCCTTTTTTTGCGTTTCAGTGTGGTAATCTGGCTTGGAGATTTAAACTATCGTCTGTTCTTGTACGATGCTGCTGAGGTCAAACAGCTCATTACTCAGAATGAGCTGAGGAAGCTTCAGGAGGTTGATCAGGTGAGAGACTCAGGGCCCCATCTTGCGGTCGGCGCACAGCGGATGGCGCATGTGTCTTTGTTAGTTAGTTAGTGGTCAGGCGCATTGGTGGCGCGTTGCTATTTTGAGGCATAGGAAAATGATTGTGCTACTGACCAAAAAAAGAAACAGGTCTAAAGTCACTGGCGCATATTTCACTGTTTATTTAAGGGGCGCATCATCAAGAGTCCAATATGCTTCTAGATAAGTGGGTGCACTGTGCACAGACAATGTGCTTGTTACGCACATGGATGCGCAGCAGCACACAAACATGCAAAACATTACAAATAAAAGGACCATAATGTGAATTTGTATTATGATGTACATCAACATATTAAAAATACATGTCATATTAGTTAGTCATAATATTTATCAGATTTAATTCATTGTAAAAAAAATGGAGAGCGGACAGTCCTAACAACCTATGAAAGTCTGTAGCCTCTGAGATGCTGCACAGAGCGCAGTGCCATTACACACAGCCACTCACTGTTTATTAAATCAGCTGATGACACCAGGCTGCTGCACACCTCTACACTCATCAGGCTGGTTGGTTATATGTCCATATTCTTCCTTTATATGAATTAAATGTGAGGTTAGCAGCTCATCAGCCAACTTTCCTTTCAGCAAAAGTAACATGTGATATTATTGAAACGCATTGCTGGGTAAATGCACTGTTATAATAGCAATCCGCCAAAGTGACAGCGATCCTGGATATTAAAGGGAATGGGAGATGACACTCTGATTGGTTTACCGTGTGTTACGCCCAAAACACGCCTATGATTAATGAGGGGAGTTAAGTCCAACCCTTTTAGACCATGTGCCTGGCGCAGTGACCATTTTTCACCCATTAAAATAGCAAAAGTGGATTTGGACACGCCCCAAAGGAACTTGCGGCAGGCGCTTCACGCCATGCGCTATAGATCGTTAAAATGGGGCCCTCAGTGTTTACTCTTTTGGCTGTGTGCTAATAGCCAGCAGCTGAAAAAGACATTTAAATAAACAAACAAAACAAAACCCTCTATCGTACCATGTATTACTATAATTAGCTTTCCTTTTGATCCTGAAGCAGTTTAAAAATCCTGCTTGTATAAATGTCCATGTATGGAGCCATTTCAGATAACATTTAGCCCTTTAATAATGCCGTTAAGATCTAACTCGAGGCCCTCGTTGCTGATCAGTAGCTTTTCGTGAAATGTACGTGTTTGTATGCGTAAGTTGTGGTTGTGTTACACAAGTTCTCATGGGAGAGTTGCATAACTGTGACAGTTAAGCAAAGCGCCGCTGAATGAGAATGTATTTCTTTTTTTAAAAAGTATGTAGTAAGTAAAAAAGTATGGTAATATAAGGGAAGTTGTTTTGCAAATACGACTATTACACAGATTGTAAGGATTGCTACATTTAAGCTGTGGTGTGTCTGTTGTCTGTTATAATTTTCTCTTTAAGTCTGTTTGTTGTCACAATAATAATAAATCCCATCTGAGGATTTAAATACGTATTTCCACTTGTTTTTGTGCAGCTGAACATTCAGAGGCAGACCAAAAGAGCCTTCACTGACTTCATGGAGGGAGAGATTAACTTCATTCCTACGTACAAGTATGACCCCAAAACAGATCGATGGGACTCAAGGTAGGAACACATCCCTGTTTTGTGTTACATTGAACTGGAATTCACAGATTTTCTCCTGGATTCATAAAGCCGTTACTAACTTGACCACAGCTTCAGCCTTCCTGATTAAATTTTGCTAGTAAGGCTTTCATTTCCGGTCTTATCGTTAGACTAACACTGCGTCAGCAGTCCTGTGCGTTTCTTTGTTTCTGTGACCTCTGACTTTACCACTGAAACCGTGTCTGTTTCCTTTAGTGGGAAGTGCCGTGTCCCGGCTTGGTGTGACAGAATCCTGTGGAGGGGAAACAATGTTAAGCAGCTCAAATACCGAAGTCACATGGAGATGCAAACCAGTGACCACAAACCTGTCAGCTCCCTCTTCAATATAGGGGTAAGAAGCAGATAAATACCTCCCACTGACCTGCAAGCTTCTGCAATATATTTAATGTATTTGAGACAATATGATAGTTTTAAATAGTAATTAAAAAGGTCACTGATAATAATAAAATACAGTACATCCACATGTGTATGAAGTGTATGAGGTTTGGGATTTATCGTTTGTGTAACAGGTGAAGGTCGTGAATGAGCAACGCCACAAAAAAGTGTTTGAAGAGATCGTTCGGGCGATGGACAGAATGGAGAACGATTTCCTTCCCTCTGTAACCCTGAGCAGGAGAGAGGTGAGAATTAAGTCCTCACACACACATATGCTCATTAAACGCAGTGTTTCATCCATTTATTTTCAGGATCAAGTTATGTGGATTCTGTGATAAATGTTACCTCTTTTTTTCTCCGTCCTGCAGTTTGCATTTGAGAATGTGAAATTCCGGCAGCTTCACAGGGAGCGCTTCCTAATAACGAACGATGGGCAGGTCCCGTGTCACTTTGCCTTCATCCCCAAACTCAACGACTCGCAGTATTGTAAGCCTTGGCTGCGTGCCGAGCCAAGCGATGGATTCTTAGAGCCCAGTAAGTCCTTTTTATCCCTATAATTCCTCTTGCTTCTTTGATTGTCCTTTGGCTCGTTTCCTCGGGTTTTTTTACCTGTAGTTATGTAGTACTGTAAACACTACTGTCAAAGCAAAGATTACAGGTTTTGTTGCATTTCTTCAGGACAACATTGTATTGCTACAGATCCCAGGTTCACTACAGTAATAATTTAATATTCACAGCATTCACCTTTGTTTAACTGCTGCATGTTAAACAGCAAAATAAGCAAAGTGGCTCACACATCAAATGAGGAGTTTTTTATTTAACAAAAATCATATAAAATATATTTTATTTCATTGGAGAACAGTAACAAGCATGTGAACCTTCATGCTTCCAACCTTTTATACCTCATTTGTACAACATGGCACTTGTTGCTCCAAACAACAGATAACTGATAACAGAACATTTGAATGTTTCCTCACAAGATAAACTCTCCTCTAAGAGGTCAACTGTTAACATTGGATGTGATCTAATACATTCTGGTGTTTACATGTGCCCACACTTAATCAGACCGCTGTGTGACATGCACAAAAGTGATGAATACATCAGGACGATATGTCAAAAATGTCCTACTGGCCAACAATTGGGGAGGGGCTGAGCAAAACTGGGGAGAGACCTCAGAAGCCAGGCATTTCTACACTCTCTGTGTAGGAGAGGCTCAGATTGTCACTACAATGAGAATAGCTAATCCACCTTAAATCAATCCACCTTAAGTGAACTGGTCGGGTGGGGCTAACCCGTTGTGGCTAACCCCCTTCACTTTAATCATCAGGTGGGAAGGAGGACATGAGAACTTGATTTGGGTCTTGAGGAGTATGCATTCACTGACAAATATCCTAAACTTTACACACACTGCGCTGCTGTGTTCACATCCACTAACTTCATCCTCACACACAAACTCACTCTCCACCATCACGTCACCTAATGAGACAAACGTGCACAAAAAGAATATATTTACGTCAACCAGAGAGACACGATTGGATTAAGTATTTACATGGTAATTACTAATATTTTCTTATTGAACAAATGATCACAGATTTACACCACCCCTCTAAACCTGATTGAAAAGTCCTTCTGATCGGTGCTGTCTCTTCTGATTTGAGGTGGTTACATGAGGCGTTTTTATTCTGATTATCAGTAGAATATCAGGTTCCATGTAAATGCAGCTAATGTTCTCATCAGAAGAGTGAACCTCTGCTTTATCTCCTTGAACAGATGAGACGCTGGAGATCTATCTGGAGGTGTACGTCAGTAAAGACTCTGTCACGCTGCTGAACTCCGGAGAGGACTCCATAGAGGACATTCTGGTGCTCCATCTGGACCGTGGCAAAGACTACTTCATTACCATCTCTGGCAACTACATGCCCAGCTGCTTTGGCACCTCGCTGGAGACTCTGTGCCGCATGAAGAAGCCCATCAGAGAGATCCCCATCACCAAACTCATCGACCTGGTAAGGGCAGAGCTTTTCCTTTTTTCCGTGGCATGCAAGCGAAATCCCATCAGGCTAGTTGAAAACGATAGGATTAGTGAACAAAGAACAAAGTGAACAAATTTTCCTCAAACCTTCCTCTACATGGACCAGTCTTGCTCAGATTGTAATCCAATAACCAGTCCTCTCTCTGTAGCTCTTCACCTGAAGTGGGGACACGTGAGGGCTTGTTCACCCCCTCTGGGTAAAGTTGGTCAGAGAGAGAGAGAGAGAGAGAGAGAGAGACTATTTTTGGAGAGCATAAGAATGTCTCAACATGTGTATTTCTGGCTTGAGAGAGAGGCCAAGGGAACGAGAAAGAGGCAAAAATATAGGAAGGGAGCTCCTTAAGAAGAGGGAGAACTGACTCAAGTTAACTCACTTTAGTCTGTTGTATATAAATAATCTTAATGTTTACACCTCTGTCTGTTTCCATATTGCTGAAGTATTGTCACTATCAGTCAGTACTCCCTTTATTTCTACTGTTCTACTTTTCCTGCTGGCTTTATGTATGTGGATGAAATGATTTAAGACCACTTAATAATCAATCTTTTCTGTTTCTGTGATTATGCATAGTACTATCTTCTTCTTTTCTTTCCTTTCTTTCTCTTCATTGCCTCTCCTTGCCTTGATCATTCGTTTCCAACTCTTCACTGTGGTTGTGGGCTGACTTCTTGCTCAGGGAGAGGACACCTACATGGAAAAGGTAAAATATTAACACTGATGATAAACGGCTATCAGGCAAAAACAACGTCTGTACTGCTGTAGTTACGAGCCGTGTGTCATTATCTCTCTCATAAAATTTTATTGACCTTCCTCAATTGTTCATGTCTGAAACTGGGCCGAGTATTATTAGTAACAGTCGTATCAACCAAAGCTCTGACCTAGACTGTTAATGTGTAACTTTTTTATGTGTAAAAAAGGTCAGACCGCTAACTTTCAAATAGAGCTGATATGAGCATCAGTCCAGTCAAATGAATCAGCATTTTGATAATCAAGCAGTACAGCACATAAATTACATTTTAAGGGGTTTCTGCTTTTTTCTTTTTTATGTGGATATAAACTTTATAGACATAATGCTGTAAACTTTATAGTTGAACCAAATAGTCAATGAATTGAATATGGGCTTTTTCAAACTAACAGCATTTTCCACTAAACAGTTAATTGATCAATTGAAAAAAGAATCCTGAAATTAATTGATCATGAAAATTCACTTGCAGCTGTACTTCTAAGAAACATTTTTAAATTGAATTGAATCAATTTTGTTGTTTGACACAAAAGTAATTGGCAACTCTTTTGATAATCAATTAATTGTTTAATTATTTAGTCATTTTTAAGGCACAAATGCCAAACATTCCCTAGTTTTAGCTCAAGAGATCTCCATCATTTCTTTGTCACATGTGATTGTAAACATCACTTTAGCTTTTATGATGCTCATTTTTGTAGGTATTCTGTCATTTTGTCAACCAAACAGGAATGTAAGGAGCAGTAGAACTAATAATGAAAATAATCGTTAGTTGGAGCCTTAATTCACTTGTTCAACCAACACTTCACTGCTGCTTACACTGTCATTTGCTAAAACACCACCAGCTAATCTAAAAAGTGAATCAGAACACAGCCGCTCCACATTTTAGAAAGCTGACAAGGGCAGTGATCAGTAAGCCCAGCCCACGGGCAATCACAGACCAGACCATGCCAGCTTTGTTATAATCTGTGTGCATGAATCAGTCACCCATTAAATCTCCCACGGCCCATTGAGAGCAGGGTACAAGCAGTCCAGTGAAATGTAGCAACACACACACGCATTAAATCTCATTTCACAGCAGGTCACCCTCACTGCTCTGTTCCTTCATACACATGATTAAAGCTAATGAGAAGAAGTATTAGGGTCTGTTTAGCTGAGCTCAAACACTCATATTAAGCCTAATGACAAGCTCTTTCTTCCATTTCATAGCCTGTTACTGATCAGTGAATCAGAGAAGTTGCATCAGTAAACGTAGAGCCACTTAGAATATAAATTAGACTTTTTTGCACTTTAGCAATTCAGTACATATTATGTTAGAGGCTTTCTTGGTCTTGAATCCCCAATGGAAGATAAAAAAAACACTGTAAATATCCTTCTGGATCACATCAGACGCTTTGGGTGTCCGTTAAAACATTTTACACAATATCACATTAACTCTGCATGTTGGCCCCCCATTAAAAGGCCCGCTCCAGTTTCCCCTGCTTCTATGTGCAGCCCCGCAGCTGCAGTTATTTTCGGACGTCTCTTGTGAGTCTCGGGGATCCATTTGCAGATACAAAAAGAATGTGATATCCTGCTCTTAGTAAAATGGCTCTCCTTCATGTCTCCAGACCCCAGAGATAATCTGGACCTCACTGCTGCCCCCACTCCATCACTAATTGATCAGATGTGTCATGTGCAGTCATTCTAGTTGTCTCTGTTATACTTTGACACAGCAGTATGAATAATATAGGAATAATGTCATCATTTCAGATAATTTTTACCTCCCATTTTCATAGAATTTTCATGAATAACTGGGGAGTTATCTTTGTTATACCAGGAAATTATCTAACATGGCTTATTTCCCATTAGGAAAAGTCCAAGGTGAACTTTCTGTTGGTGGATGGTGCAAGTACCGAGGACAAACCTCTAAAGATCCCCAAGGAGGTCTGGGTTCTGGTCAACCACCTCTTCACCAAGTCCTGTGATCAGGTGAGAAGGGTGCAAATGAAAAGATGTTAATCATAAAAGTGATTAGACAAAAGTGAGGGATGTTTTTTCACAAGCAGGTTTTTCTTCTAAGGAGTAATACATACAAAGTATAATTACATAGAGCAGAATGATACTAACATAACTAAGTATTTAAATATTTTTCAAACAAGTACCTCCATATGTGTAATATGTTAAAGATTCAAAAATGGCGCTCAGTATATTCAAAGGCTGTTTCTGCACAAGAAAGGTTTGGTCGTCATATTAACATTTATTCTTTGAGCATAGTATTTATTCTTCTTTTCACAAAGTAACAATTTTCCAGTATCTGGGTTCAGTGTAATGCACCTTTTTAAGATCAAGACAAAACACCAGATTTATGTCCAGATAGACTAATAAACCTCATATTTTAAATAGAGTAAGTGATTAATTGATTAATTGCATAAATCATGTTGAGAATAATTGATAATGAAATAAAATAATCATTAGTTGCAGCTCTAACCTATTTTTATAACACAACATCCATCTTTTTATGTCGTCCAGTTTTAATCTTCCATATTTGTCTCTGCGTGTCTCTTAGGAGGATTTGTTTCAAACACCGGGCTTACAAGAGGAGCTGCAGAGCATCATCGACTGTCTGGACACGAGCATCCCAGAATCCATCCGTATCCTTAAAGTCTATGTAAAGTAAGAATAAATATGTGTTCTGAGTTTGACATACCACAGAAAAAAAATGAACACAGAAGTCTTTAAACAGTTTGTGAAACCTAGCTCCACAATTGAAATCTAAATGGTTGTAATGCTTTGTACACCTTTTTTAGAAATACATTTATGACCTATTTAATGGGTTTAGAAGAAAATGTCTGAATCCACTTTACACAGTCTTTAAAGACATCGCCAGTTTCACAGCTCAGAGGTCACAAATGCCTGCAGTCGTGTCTTATCTGCCTCCAAACAGCATAAAATATAAGACATACATGAGCAGCATTAAGACGCACATCTACTTATATACTTACCGAGTTAATACATGGATTCTCGTATGAGCTTGTGGTGTTAAGAGGTCAGTAAGAAGGGTTCAGTGATTAAAGCTAAGAGTTTCGTAGCTAGAGATGACATGTTGTCAGATAATAAGAAGACATGCAGGCAGAGACAAGGTCACTAGATATGCAGAAAATTCATTCATTCCATCACAATCAAATTTAAATGCTGAGCAGAATAGATCCAGGCACACATTGCACCGTATATGTTCTCGTTGTTCCCTGACTGTTCCTGTAGCTGGTTGCAACCACTCGGTTGCAGAGGCCCTGCTGATCTTCTTGGAGGCCTTGCCGGAGCCAGTCGTGTGTTATGAACTCTACCAACGGTGCCTGGACTGTGCTCACGACAGCCGTCTCTGCAAACAGGTGGAGTGATCACACGCTTGATGTATTGTTTAGTTCTCTCTCTGTTTACACTGCAGTAAAGGGTGTGTTGCAAGTAATGCAGTTTTCAGTTTTTCTGAGAAGCATTTTTGAGTGTTTTTTTTTTTCTTTGTAATATAAACACTGATGCATATTACTGATCTTTGTCTCCATCTTGACCATCAACAGTTGATCTCACAGCTGCCCCGGGCTCACCGCAATGTGTTCCGTTACCTAATGGCCTTCCTGAAAGAACTGCTCAAACACTCCCACAACAACAACCTAACAGCCACTCTCTTAGGTAAGCTTTACATACAGTGCTGCTGTCTGATGATCACTATACTTCATACTTTACATAACAGTTTGCCGTCTACATATGAACTGTGTTAAAGGCCTTATGAACAGAATATTTACCTCCATATATCACTCTTATTTAGTTCTGACAGCAGAGCTTTATGCATCCCAAACAATAAGACTATTGTAGTGTGAACTGATTGACTGTACAGTATCTGTTTGGTGTCAGTTCTTTCTGGTGGATAAACTACACAACAGTGACACTGTTTCTAAATGATCTCAAATATATATTTTTTCATTTCTGTACTAATTAGCTCCCCTAAACTGATATTGATATCTGCAAGAAGATAAACTAGCAGTGACAACATCAGTCTTCTGTGTACTATCAGGAGTAATCCTTAATTCTACTGATATTATACTCACACATTGTTATCTGGTGAATTCAAGGCTCAAGTATCAAAAATTCCTACATTGTATTCAGCCCTGATTGTTGTCTTCACACGCCCATAATCACAGGAAATAAGATGATGCTCTGTCATAAATACAGCATCTTTACTGCTGAGCTCTGAGCAGTTTGGTGTATTTTGCTCAGACACGGTGGATGTTGCAGCAGTAGTTCAGGAGGGGCAGATTGTTCTGATCTGATGCAGTAACCCTTATGGAGGTTTTTCTGTTAAATCCTCACAGACTGGCAGGATTTGTGTTAATGTTTTTTTGACACCCCTGATCATAGAAAACATGTATTATACATGATTAAAAATTAAGTTAGTCTTCTTTATATATTGGATGTCAGCTTTTATTCATCGTTTCTTTACCCTGTTGTTGTTTTCTAGCAACCCTCTTTGCCAGCCTCCTTATCCGACCGCCTCCCAACCTGGTGGCTAGGCAGACGTCACACGAAAGGCAGAAAGCAATCGACTTTGTTCTGGGTTTCCTCATGGCAGGAGATGAGGAGTAACGCAGGAGACCAGAGTGTCCCCTCTTTGCAAAGGAAGTGGACCCGTTGAACACTGTGTAACATGATTCACTTGGTATTTTGTCATCTATTGGAGACCAGTGCACCCTTTCTTTCATCAACTCTCATGTTCGACATCCACAAGACCCTTTTTTTTTTTTTTTTTTTTTTGGCTTCCATTTGAACTTCAATGATTACACCAAGTGTCAGAGCTTAAGTTTTGTTCATAGTACGACCGCTCGCTGGATTTGAAAGCACTAGGAGGAGGTTTGAACTGATGAGTATGCACCTCTGCTGAACCTGTAGGACCTCCAGACTACAGTCGTCCTCATCCTCAGCTGACCCTTCTTACTGTAGGCGCTCTTGCCAAAATAGTAGTGAGTGCTATGAACGTGAAAACACTATGTATGCATAGATGCTAAGAGAGAGACTCGGTTACACTAAAGAAAATGAACAGTGAGACGCAGACTGAATGCTAGCATATCTGTCAAAGCATTAGATAGTTTAAAATGGGATAATTATGAAAATACTAAGAATGTTTAAGCTTAAAATAAATCGTGACAATCGTTCATTTTGCAGCATTTTAGCTGAGGGGGCAATATTAAGATATCTGCTAGAGTTATTCATTAGCATTTCCATTGTGTTTTAACTGTTATTTATATATATTTGTTTCCTGTTCAACATACTTTGCACCACCCAAACCGATTTTCTCTACTGTGGTTTATTTTCAAGCTCCGCCTCGTTTAAAAAGAAATGTCCCATCGGAAAAATCTCATCATATATTTAGTTTTGTTTGTTTAATCATCCTGTTATAGAAAAAGAAACACTTTGTCGTCTGTTTGTGGTGTCTTTTTGTCTAACCATGAGCCTTACATCCAGTTATGCCAGTTCCTCTTAAGTTACAAAACAAGTCTGTTAACTTCCTGATGGACCGGAATAGAGCGAAGAGTTAAAGCTTGTGTGGTTCTCGATGTCTTAAATGGTGTAAATAGTGGTCGTTTTCCCTGTTTGACTTTCATGGGTATTTGACTGTCAGTATATGGTGGTGCAAATATGTGATGGTGTCTACACTTTGTCATGTTTGTCATGAAGGTGGAACTATTACTATCTGTATTTGTTTACATGTCTCTCTTCTCTCACTTCTGCCACATTTTAAGGCTTTACAGTTCTTGCTGCCAAGGCTCCAAAATTGTTTCTCAAACTAACTCTAGACTCTTTGTTTGACGTGATACAGCATTTTCTGTTCAGCAAGATTTTAATGGCTCGTTACTCTGCAGGACGTAGCCTGTCTCTGTGCACTTTTCTCATTTGTGCCACAGAGGAAACATTTTTGTGTTGGCACTGTTGCAACACGTCATGGGTATTTGAAATAAGGAACTCCCATGCTGTGTATAATGAAGAGTATTTCCTCTTACCAGTTGTATCCAGAGACAGCCTCCTCCTAGCTTTCCATAACAAAAATATTTGCAGCATTTATGATACTAATTTCCATTGTTCAGTATCTCTTAGAAATGTAGCAAAGCCAGAAAAGCCCTGAGAGGTTTTCATCTCTGACGCTGCAGGAACTCAAAAGATTTTTATCTGAGACGATGTGAGCTCATGATGTAATATGACACTGCTGACAATCATGGCACTTAAAGGATAAACCTGTAGGGCTCGACTTGCTCTATTCTTGTGTAGTTTCTTCTGCCTTATTGCCATTTAGTAAATAGATGCTTCTGTTGGCCTTCATCAAGCCAAGCTTTACTAAAACGTGGCTCAGGCCTGAAGGAAAAGTGTACGTTGATCTTGATTTGGGAGATTTTACAATTTATTTATTGACATAAACAACTAAACGTCAAACCAATCAGTATAATCAGTATCTTGTTCGTTGCCACTGAATCAACTGTATTTGTGTGGATTTTTTGTGCTTCCCGTCTTCAGTTTTGTCACTCTGTTCATAAATTTAAGGTACGTTTTTAAAAGGTATACAAGGAAACACTTGCACCTGTTTTCAACTTTTCTGATTTCTTTTCTTCTTTTTTTTTTGGTACTTTTAATTTATTTAACAGAAATAAAATGTATAAAGTTGTTTCGTGTTCTAATTCAACATCGTCTCTTGAAATATTCTGTGTGGAAATCCTGTTGTTAGATTTTTAAAAAGGATTTTGAGGCTCACTCTTCAGTTCCATGTGAAATCTTTGCTGGCTGATGATCACGCTATAGTTAGTCTCCTCAGCGGCCGATGAGAGATCTTTCACCACAGTGCTACATTCTCATGGACTGGAGATATAAAACATCCTCCTCAGACCTGCTGCCACTGTTTGCCTGTTGTGTTGTAGCTAAACATCCAAAGCCGCGGCCATGCTCAGAGTGTCTTCTTACCGCAAGCTGTTTGAGGAGGGGAGCTGGAGTCCAAATGGAAGCTCCAGTATGCAGTGTGCAGGCCAGTACCGGGCCTCCGTCAGGTCAGTGTTGGCAAGTCTGGACTTATCGGGCTTTAAAATATGAAGATGTTAGACACAGGTTTGAGTGTTGTGCTATGATTAAATATGTCATGTCAATGTTTTTAACGAATGCAAAATTTGGGTGTTACATGGTTGTTTGGGTTTATTGTGTTTGTAGTTCAGGCTTTTCATTCCTGAATTATGACCTTTTTAAAAAAAATATAGGAGTACAATTGATCATACCAGTTAATTTAACAATAGTTACATCGGAGAGTGATAGAATAAAAAATAAAAGATTAATTTTAGTGAGACTTCTTTATACAAACAAAGAGAAGTTAAGTTTAAAAGACTCATAACATTCAGTTTCAACTACTTAAAAGGTGGAGTTGAATGAGGAGATGTAACTTGATGGGTGTGAAATTTCCCTAATAAAATAAATAGGTCTTTCCTGAATTATGACCTTATGAAAACTTTACATTGAATATAAGCCATATAAGCCAATATTTCCTCCCCCTTCAATGATAATCAAGTGTTATTTTGTACAATATATGATCCAGAACAGATGAGTTTCTTGTTCAGTATTGAAAGTGTTTTGTGAAATTTGTGAACATCAAAAAAAAAAAGTCTTAAAATCTACATGTTAGATGTATCATATTTTCAGATATCCTCCTCTAATTTTGTTTGTAATGATGTTGAAGATGAAGGTGACAAATTCCTTCTGTGTTCATGGAAAAAACATGACATCATCCTGGTCAACAACATTCATCCTCTGTGACTGGATGAGCAGAAATGCCTTGAAACATTTAAAGAATTCCTGATGCTTCAGCTGAAATGTTTTGATTGTAGTTCATTTATTCACTGTAGTCACTTTGTTATTGTGTACTTGGTGAAAAAAATCATTAACTATCCTTGAAGGAGGGTCAGCTAGTCTCCAGGATCCTCCAAAGCATCTCCTGCAGTACTCTGTGTCCTTCTCACAGGGGTGCGGCTGCTGACGACTGTGACTGTGACAAGTTGGACTTCGTAGCTGCCAGGGCGCTGAGCAAGGAGGGTCTGGACCAGTTTGTCAAAGATCGCACCATCATTGCTGCTCTCAACGACCGACTGGTCAGGCTGATTAAACTGGTGAGAACTTTACTGTGACCAGGGGTGAATTTAGTGATTTGGGAACCACAGTCAAACTCCATCTTGCTTTATTTTCAGCCTTTCTCTAACTGGGAATGTTGGTATTGACAGTGTCAGAAAAAGTACTCTGCAGTTTTTCCTGAAGTATCACAATTCACTGTTAATGTTAAAAACATTAATACCACACTATTAAAGTCCTGCATTCAAATCTTTACTTAAAATGAAGACTGAAAGAGATGAATTATCAGGGTCTGTGTATAAAATATAATTAATTTGCAGTAGTTCACCTTGTATAATTAATAAATGTTATTATCCTAGGATGTGTAATACTATTTTCAATATGATAGTTTAGTGTATAACAACACATTACATTTTAATTGTTATATTTTGGGAGTAAAATCAAAATTTGCAGGATAACATCTAACTGTCATGTAAATGTAGTGCAAAGTTTTACTCTGAACTAGAAGTATACAAGGAGTAGTACACGCATGCATATTTTGCTATTAGGTGCTATGGGGGCTTTTTGTTATTATTAAGTTATTTTGGGGTATAATTAGTTAGAATAGTAACATGATTAAATTGTTTTCATATTTAAACATCATAATATATCTATGGTCTTTTAGTTTGGGGCCCCAGACATTTTCCTACCTTGCCTAATGGGGAAAATCTGTGACTGCTCCCCATGGCACATGAGCACTTTACTTTCCCTCCACTGTGTCTCGCCTTTCTTCTAGGTAGACATTGTGAATGTCTTTTTATAAACAGCATGAACTTGTTCTGATTTTCTCTATCTTGTAACTGTCTCTGTGTCCTTTAGGCTCATTGTTTCGAGGAGGAGAATGAGTCTCTTGAGTGTCAGATTGAGGAGCTGGAGGACAAGCTGAGTGATCGACAAGCCTCCTCCACCCTCACCACCACTGTGGCTGTACCGGACTTCAGCCTGGACGCAGTGGTGGACAGACTGCGTGTGGAGAGGGTAAGATACTGCTGGGTGTGTCCGCTGCATATTTCTCTAAATTAGTTTTCTCATACGACACCTCACATGAATCCACATGCACAACCTATGCAGACATTTCACATCCCATCAGTTATACTTGAGTTTTTACAGTGACAGGCAGGTGTGATGTGTGACCTTGTCAAGATACATCACTGTCATGTCTGCGTCTCCCTGCAGGATGAGATTCTGTGTGACACAGAAGAGCTGCAGAGAGAGCTGCAGCATCTGAAGCAGGAGTATGAGAAAGTTGCTCAGCAAAAGATCTTCCTCCAGCAGGAACGCCAAGATGTCACAGAGGTAATGATTAACCTAATAGCATGTTTTAAGACTAGTGAGGGAAAGCACCAGACTACAAGGGGTCAAGAAAGTGACACAAACCCCACAAAACCAAACATTTTTAGTGTAAGGGCTCATCTGCTGCTTTTTTATTGATATTTATAGACCTGTTCAAATGTGCAATGATGTGTTTCAATTAGATTGATTAACTACAGCACTGGACTGTACATACCTGAAATATCCAGTGCTATATGAGAGTTAAAGCCTGTGCTCAGTAAAGCAGTGAAAACTCAAGGTCGATCAACTGGTAGTCTGACCTGTATATCCAATGAGGCAAGACTTAAAAAACACACCACGTATGACTTATAATAATTCATTTCTATTGCACCTTTCAAAGTCAGAGTTATAAGGTCTTCGAAGCAAACAAAGAATACAAACAACATTTTGACATTTACAAGGAAAGACTTGATGGCTTATTGTAAAGTTGAATAATGTCAGTAGGAGAGCTGCTGGATACAAACATCAATTCAACTCCTCTAAATTATATCTGTAGTTTGCAATATGTCAAGCAGCTACAGGTCTTCCTCAAACAAATCTTCAACAATCTTCATCAGACTTTCCCGAGGAAGATCTGTGGTAAAAATAAAAAATATAATGAAAGGGAGTTTTAGTTGACTGCGTATTGAATCCATTGTTGTATTGCAGGCAACACAATGAATATGATTTCAGCTGTGATAAATCGTAGAAGGTCATTAACAATTAAGACTTCTTTCAAACACCTCATAGACTGTAAATTATGAATGAAGGTTATGAGCAGAAATGCTGCGATTGGCTGTAGATGATGTAAATGTGTGTTTATTGTTGTTGTGAAGTGACCTTGGGTTTCGTGAAAGGCGCTATACAAAATAAAGTTATTATTATTATTATTATTATTATTATTATTATTATTATTATCATTATTATTAGATGTTGGTTGAGGCATAAAATTAATGTTCAAGTACAGAATAAGCCTTGATATGGTTACATTTAGTTTTAAAGTTGAAGATGGGTAAGTGTAAGTTAAAAACAGAGCTGGTTAATAATATTAAAAACCTTTATGAGAAGTGTGTGATAATGCACCTTCAGCACTAGGTGTCAGTGTTGTCAAGCGTCTCTCCGCCTGCTGATGAGTCAAATGAAACTCTGCACAGCTGCTCCTCTGTTGGTTGTTGATCAGCAGCAGTCACACAGTAACCTGAGCCACCAACTTCTCCGTTCCCTCGTCCCTCCCACACATGCCTGAGCCCATCTCTTCCCAGCCGGGCCAGATGCGATGAGGGGAGGGAGGGAGGGGTCGGGTGGGGGGGCATTTTAATTTCTCCCATACAGATGTAATGCAAGCTGTAATATGGTGCTGTAATGCTCCTGCTGGCTCTGAGCTCTCTGGTTGTGAATTGGAAGCAGCTGCAGAGTGACAGGACTTGGTGGGAAATCGGCAGGGAGGTAGAGGAAGAGCAGAGATGCGGAGGAGAGGAGCGAATACTACACAGCTCAGCCCACAACGACTGTAGCTGCAGTTCTCTCAACATAATGGTAGACTGACGGTGATGAAACCAGACATGTTTGGCTTGTTTTGAAGTAAACGACTGGCTGTTGTTGACTCTTTCCTGCCAATTCGACTTCATTTTCATGGCCTCTGTGGTCTTGTTGGATAATCTTAGTGATTTTTACAAGGTTGATATTTTTAAACTCAGTCATGTCTTACATGTTGAACAAATGAATTGAGTTTTAAACAATATTCAGTTTTTAAATTCACCCTCTTTGATATGTTAGAGGCAATCAGGAGCGGTCTAGATTGGGTTGTCTATTAATTAATTCATTTTAATTTAACCTTTACTTAACCTCTAAGTCTCTAGAGATACATTATCTCTTTTTACAAGAGAGACCTGTGCAGTATGTGTTGCAAAGTTACATAAAAACACACTAATTTACAACACTCACATCCAACACAACAGATCAAGAACTAAAGAAATATGAAAACTTGATGATTTAAAACACTTACGTTCAGTTACATGTGATGCTTGAATGTCTGATCTGAAGGCAGCGTTTCCAAATGAAGTTTGTCTTCGTCCAAGCGTTTTATCAGAGCAGACTCCAGGGATACTGAAGATTATCCATCTAGATGATCTGGTCTGATAGCATTGCATGGTTTCTGGTTTGGTCCTCAGATCTTCTCAGTGTCCTTGACCATGGCACTTAACACCAGGTTTCTGCCATCGCTGTGTGTGTGTTTAAATGGATGAATGACAGGAGAATTGTGAATTATAAAGTGTTTTGCAAAGGTACAAAAGCACCTTGTAGTCCATTCACCAGAACTGAATTACACTTTTAAGGAAATTTAAAGCTGCATCAATCAATATATTTATTTATTATTAAAACTGGGTAACATGACTCATGGGTAATGTAAAAGGCGCCGCTTATCGTAACAAACCCGCAGAGAATTATCACCCGATTCTGCAGAGGCCCTCATGCTCAATGGAGCATTTTAGTGCCTTTCAGCTCATTGTTTTGGTTTTATGACCTGGAACTTTATGGCTTTGGTTCACTCTCACAGCTTCATTTCAGTAAAAAAAAGCTCAAAACAGCTGTATGCTACCTGTGTAGCACCAAATGGTAAACAGACAAAGTTAGCAACTAGCTGGTGGAGAATTTAGGAGCTAAAGACTGAGATATTTCCTTCAGGAGTTGATAGAGACCAAAGTTGAGTCAAATGGTAAGTAAATACTGACTCCAAATGAACACTAATATTGATCTGTATCTCCCGAATGCTAAAAGTAGCCAACCATAACTTTATACTGTTATGATGTCAGTGTTGTGTTTCAAGCTTGTTCTGCTGCCCCCAAGTGGCCAAAAAAAATCAATGAATATTGCTTTAAAATTGCACAGAATGTGATTTGCAACATGATAATCTCCAGCTGCTGCTTGAAATTTTTGCTCTACTGCTGTCCATCAAGGACCCTGCCGTCCTCCCAGCGAGGCTCCACAATTTCACCACCCAGCCCTCTCTGCATGTTTAATTGCATCCGACACCAATTAATCCAGTTCTTTAAAAAGAGTAGCTGAGCTGCGAGCCCCTGCTGGCGAATGGATTGGTGGACAGGGCTTTTGTGTCTAGTTAGGCTCCTTCTCATCTTCCTCCTCCTCCTCCCCCTTCCTCTGCATTGCAGTGTCTACTTGCTGTTCAGTGAAACAGGGTGGATGTGTTGGTGCTGATGGTCCTTTTAATGGGTGTTCAGGGTGGAAAGGAGTACTTTTTGTACTTTAATTCAACCTGTGGTGTAATTTACTTCCCAAACTGCACCGTATCGCATAGATCGGGTGCTGAGTGTTCCTATCTGACACCTCCACAAATTGACTTGAACTTCTTTACTTTTCAGTTTCTGTGTAACTTGATTCTCTCCTCCACTGTGCAGGAAGTGGACACTGTGACAGCAAAGTGTTTGGCGCTGAGGGAGCAAGCGGCTATCTACGAGGAGCAGCTGGCCAACATGGAGGCCCAGCACAAGACGGTGAGAGAGAGAGAGAGAGAGAAGATATATAGCTGCAGTGTGATGAAACTTGGAGGTTTACAGCCATAAAAAGACACAAAATGTAGCGCTTAGGTCAGACAGGAGTGTTGGAGAAATGCCCAGACGTGTGGTGACAAACACAGCTGTGATGACCCCAGTCACCTTGGTGAGGACTTGGAGCCAAAAACAGCCATGTGAACAGGAGATGTAGTGATATGAGGCGATTACAACACATTACAACATTTGTAATCTAGTGAGGCTGATGAAGAGGAGTCCTGAGTGAATTGTGTTGCATATCAAAATTCGCCCAATTCAGTCCTTATCCCGGACTCTTAAACATGTTTGCAACACACATCATTACCTATAGTGTATTCACGCACACACCCTGCTCACTTCACCTTCTATAATATTCTCCGCCTCGCCAGGAGATGACAGACGCACCACAGTATCAGATCTAGAGGCTGTAGGCAGAGAGAGAGAGAGAGGCAGCTGAAGCAGGAGCAACTCCATCACACTGTGTTTTTCTCTGCAAAGCCAGGCCGCCCGGCGTTTAACACACTCCCTCTGGGACACGCTCGATAACTCACAGTCCGGGAAATGCGGCTGAATACCAAATGAAAACAGAAGTTCCCTTTGTTTTATTAACTGTTGTTATTATCAGCACTTCCAGATACCCCACATTCCCTTGACAAATCGGCAGCCATGTCGTTATTCAGGTAGAGGGAAAAAAGGGAGAAAAATGTACGACTGCCACTGCAGCTCTGTAACAGTTCATTTACCTTTGGGGTTTTTTTGTGTTTTTTTTTTCTAAAGGAGAGACATATTGCAAGCTGAAAACATGTACATCTTGAAGTCTTTGATATGTCTTTTAATGCATGTTCTAGCAACCTACATTAGCTAGTACATTTATTCAAACACTGTACTAGAATATTACTTTATACTTTGATTATACCAGTAGTAGCTACACGTAGTAGTTACTACACAACTTAAAGCAAAAGTTTGACATCATGGAAAATATGCTTATTGACTTTCTGGCGGAGAGTTAAATGAGAAGATTGATACCACTCTCTGGCCAGCAGCTAGTTACGTTAGCTGAGCTGAGCATGAACACTAGAAGCAGGGGGAAACAGCTAGCCTAAATCTCTCCAAACATAACAAAATCAATATACCCGCACCTGCAAAGCTCACTAATTAACACATTATATCTTGCTTTTTTAATTCATGCATTAATGAAAGTGTAAAATATACTATTTGACTTTTTATGGTGGCTTATGTGCCAGACTGTGTCTCGGTTCTGAGCAGTTGCCAGGCAATCAATGGAGACTCAGGAAGTTATTGGTCTCAGCCAAGACAATGTCTGGCACCTAATGTACCGTAAAATAAAGAATTGTTGGTTTTAACTAATGAGCGAATTAAAAAAGAAATTACGATTTTAAAATAGGGTCAAGCTAGTTGTTTCCACCTGTGTCCAGTATTTGTGCTAAGCTAAGCTAACCATCTGCTGACTGTAGCATCTTAATGAACAGATGTGAAAGCAGTATCATCGATTTTTCCAACTCAACTCATTTAACTCAGTTCTCAGCTAACCAAAAAGCCAATAAGCATATTTCCCAAAATGTCAAAGTATTCCTCTCAAGATTTTCTTAGATTTCGATTGACAGAAAACTAATCGCCAATTGTTTTAATAATCAATTAATTGTGTTGATTCATTTGTTATGAAAAAATGTCAAAATTCTCTGATTCCAGTTTTTAAGTGCATTTTAATAACATACTTTAATATGTTATATCATTTATAAAATAGTAAGTAACAGTTTCAGTGCTTATACTTGTACCACAGTATTTTTACAGTGTGGTATTGCTACTTTTACTCATGTAAAGTATCTAAATACTCCACTGTGTATTTGTACTGTATGTGTGGCATGCATGAACAGGCAGTGGAGGATCTGCTGGACCCAGCTGAAGAGACTACAGGAGCGGTGGCGACTCTTAAATTTGGCAGCCCTGACATCACTGCAGCCTTGGATGTAAAAGAGTACTACTGCCAGCTGGCTGAGAGCCTGCAGGTACGACACAGTGTAGCATGAAAACACATAAACATGTCATGCAGTTGGAGCCTCGTCATGCCAAATGCTTTACAGTAGCAGGATTGTGTACATTTTTGGAATCACAATCCTATTTCTGGCTTTAAGCTACACACACTCACATGAATGGATTCAGACTAGCCTCATGCACACAATCCAGAAACCAGCTGCCAACTTCATCCTCCTACTGACCACTTGACCCCTCCTATTTTCATCACATCGCCCTTCCTCTTCCTCTGAAACTGCCCGGTCAGGTCCAGATGTAAATCTCAACTTTCACAAATCACACAACGATACTCCCTCTTGTTTTCTTTCCCTCTTAACACAACACCAGGGAAGAACTTGAGAATCGGAGGGGCAGTTTTGTACCCGAACAGAATGCCTTTGTCTACCTGTGTGTGTGTGTGTGTGTGTGTGTGTGTGTGTGTGTGTGTGTGTGTGTGTGTGTGTGTGTGTGTGTGTGTGATGTGTGATGTGTGATGTGTGTGTGTGTGTGTGTGTAAAGGGGCTGCATTGGGGTCAGACTATAGCTCCAGTGGGTTTGACCTCCTCTGGGGCGAGGATGTCTGCCCAGTTCAGAGGTCAGGGCTGTAATCAGACTGCTGGCCGCCTTCCCAGGCTCCTCAGCTGCACTGGAGTGGACGGTGGTGTGTGTGTATCTCTCTCTTATTTAGAGGCTAGGCTGAAGCCTTTCCTCCGTATTTATGTATTTGTATTATACATTTGTCTGTCTAGATGCGTAGGTGTGTCTGTTGGAGCCAGCCACTCGTTTCCCCCGATCGCTGTCTATTCTCCCTCCCGTCTCTTCCCTCGCCAGCTGGACACAGTTCTGTCTGTGCCTGGCCTCGATTACGAGACGCAATTGTCTCGATGCTGAAATGATTGCTATTGGGTTTGAACAGTAATGGTGATTGCTGGCTGACTCCCACACACCTGTGCACCCTCATTTCTGCTGCATTTGTTCCATCTAATCAGGAATGTGGTGTATACAAGGAGAGGTTTACCCATCAGAGCTGAGAGAGACTCTGATTGCTCTTTGCTCCTCTGTCAAAGTGCACTTAACTGCCCAAAAGAGAGCACTATCCTGCATGGTCTTGTGCATATGTAGTCCAGCTGAGATTTAAATGTTTTTTGTTTGTTTTTTCATTATTCCTGCAGACTTGCCCTGATTACTCTTCTTCTGTCTTTGTAGTTTGAGCGAGGTGTATCCTCCTCTGCTGATGTTCCCAGTGGTGATGGAGAAGTGGGAGTTGGAGGAGCTGCGGGGTCAACAGTCAAAGACTTGACAAAGACAGAGGACATCAATGAATTGAAGATGCTGGTTAGTGGACTTTGTTCCTATCTGTTTTTAAAGGGTCAGTCCACCCAAATTACAAAAAAACAACAGAAAACACTTTTTGAATGCATGAAAATTGAACTAAATTCATTTTGTGGTGCTCACAGCATAGAAAAAATGGTTTGGTCAATTATCCATTATATCAGACATTTTTTTCTGTTGAATTTTTAAATAGTTAAGTTAGGTTAGGTAATAGACAAGTTTTCATTGCTGTTAGCACCATGTTCACCTGCATTGAATTTGTGAATCTCATAAACTGGCTGCAAACTTCTCCCTACAAATAAGACCAAAATTATCTGTACGGCTAAATACAAACCAAAACAATGTGACTTTGTTTTTCAAACTTATCTGAACTGAACCTTTAAAACTCATGTCTTTGCATAATTAACAAGACGAGTTAGACTTTTTGGGCTCACACTGATGAGAAGATCAATTCCATTTCCTACTTCCATGTCTATATGCTGCATATGAAGCCAGCAGCCACCTAGCTTAGGTTAGCATGAAGACAGAAAGCAGATGGAAATAGTTAGTCTGGATCTGAAGTTTAAAAAATCCACCTACCAGCATCAAGACCTCTAAAGCTCACTAATTAACACATTATATCCTGTTTGGTGGATCCATCCAATAAACAAAAATTACATTTAATTGCTCATTATGGGGAATTTTGTTTACTTCAAAGCCAGGCTAGCTGTTTCCCTCTGCCTCCAGTTTTTATACTAAGCTACATTAAAGCTACCCTTACCTTTGTTACATTTTTACACATTTTTTGTTTAGGTTAAAATGCTATTAATAAGGTAATGGCACTCTAAAATGTTAGAGAGATCCATCAGGCACAGAAACAAAACATTATTCCATTCTCATAATATTCTGAGAAAACGCTGACCAATCATATCATTCAGTCCGAATGATATGATTGGCCGAGCGACCTGCCTGTTTTCCCCTTCCGCATTATATAATTGCGTGCGCACCCCCACCCGGAAGAGAGTCTGTTGTGGATCCACGGATTTATAATACATCCATGATCCACGGAGATAGTTGTAAACAGACAGTAGCAACTGACAATGACCGACAAAAGTGGGCCACGGCTTCCACCTCCAGGCGCTCCCACGGGGAAAAACAAAACTATATCAGAAAACTATTGTAGTGGGCGTTTGTGGAGGGGAAGGGGAAGGGTGTGCGGGGGTGGGACATAGGAGGGAGGAGGGGTTGTTGCTGTTCAAGTTTTTTCAAAGTGCTGTGTGAAATGCAAGAAAGGTAGGAGTCGCTTTAAAACTAAATATGAAGCTGGAGCCAGCAGGCAGTTAGCTTAGCTTAGCATAAAATGTTGTTGTCAAGCAACCCACAATTAATCAGCCTGTACATTTTTTTGGACGGATCAACCAAACAACATCAAATGTGTTGTAATTACTGAGTTTTAGAGATTCTGGTAGGCAGAATTTGTTTTCTATGAGCCAGTTGTTATTAATTTTCTTTAACTCCGCACAAAGCAAAAAAGTGTATTTCATAAAAAGTTGCACGATTCCTTTAAAACCTTTAGTCACAATCAACTGATTCAGAGCTTCCCGTAATAAAATTTCCCACCACTTTACTTACAAAGAAAAGAGGAGTCTCACAACCCACAACTGACTCTGTGTCGCCCATCAGCCCCTAAATCAAACTTAATAGTGAAAATGAATTGTTTCCCACAGCAGGCGAAGGGAGTGGAGAGGGTTTGAGTGACAGCGGAGCAACAGTGTGGGGGATCCTGCTGACCGGAGTGTTTACTCTGTGGACACTTTCAGCAGGAGATGTGAAAGGCCTCGGCTTCAGCTCAGACAGGATTTATTACTCTCCGTGTCCACAGTTATTAAGCAGTCTTTCAGAGCGGTTGCAGCATCATAGAAATCTTAAAACTTCACACACACAATGACTGGATACTTCCTCTTTAAATAAAAGAAAGGGAATACAACTGCTATTTTTGATCCATAGAGCAGAAAATGCCAGTAAAGTGTGCAGACAGAAAAACAACAGAAAATTGTGACTCCAGTAAAATCAAATTGTGACTCCAGGAAACAGTAAGTTTACATCCATGTCTTGTCCATTAGTGGTCAAACCACAGCTGAGCCTTTACCACATCTGTAACAAACATGGCAGTTTGGTTCTCATTACTGTGGTTGTATCGGTACCTCCAGCTCTTTAAATAAACAGCGAACCTCTGTAACCACACAGCAGAATTCTCCCAATATCGCCTACTTTTCTCTAACATGCAGCAAGCACACAAGCTCTGCTCAGTCCAGCCTGACGGATGGACAGCACGGCCTGATCTGCTCTGTTTCCTCTCTTGCATGTGATGGATGCCTCGGGTCTGGTTTCTCACTGAGACACAACATGGCCAAACAAACAGATTGCAGTGAAATCAGGCCTGACGCAGAAATGTATATAATAGAGCAGGCACTGATGGAGTTGTACGCACTTGCACATACGCCGCCACCCAGACTTCTATAATCATGCCAGGGAGAATGGAGGAGTATGTGAGTAAATGACTCGACCAGGTTGTGAGTAGTAACTAGGTCTTCCTCCACTCATATGATCTCACTGAAAGACGAGCACGACCGCCTGGATCCCCCATCTGGCTGTGACAGCTAATTGTTGAACTTGTGTGATTGCTGTAATTACTCACGGCAGGACAACGCACCTCAGACACGAGGGGAGGGATGCTCCTGTGTTAGTTTGTGATAGAAGTAAAGTAACCTGTATTAATCTGTGTTGGTCGGATTGACTGGAAAACTCCAATTTATTTATATAGTCCAGAATCACAAATTTGCCTCATGGGGCCTTAAAATCTGTATAAATACAACCCCCTTATCCTAAAACCGTAAAAAACTTTTTTGTGCTCAAAGATAATCTCTTAGGAGTTCATCTAAAAATTACAATAAGAACAATGGATCAAATTACTTAAATGTGAAAGGAGCAGTGGTAGAATTTAATTAAGTATATTTATTCAAGCCCTCTACTCAAGGACAAATTTCACTTTTTTCATTTTATACAACATTACACTTCTAGTCCATGGTATTTTAGAGGGAAATATTGTCACCTCCATTTTAATATATAGTTGCTTTAAAAGAAAATTCAACTACTAAAAAATTAAGCTTTTACAAAAAATGTCTGGTCAGCTCATGAAATATAATGTGTATATGTAATATATAATACTCTACTTAAGTAACATTTTCAGTGTAGGACTAACCCTGGACTAAAATGCTTTTCTTACAGTGTGTTATTGCTACATAACGTAAGGATCTGAAGTATTCCACACTGGATAAAAGTATCTCCTACTGACAAATTAACAGAGAATTAGCACCCAACTGTGCTGTCTCCAGCTCTTCAGACCTTGTAGCCTCTTTTAGTTCATTGTTTTGGTTTTGCAGCTGCAAAGTCTGTTCACGTCATCCCTGTTTCCAGCTGCAGCAAGCAGCTGTTTCTAGCAAAAAAAGGTCTGATAAACCCACTGTTTGCAAGTGTTCAGCACCAGACGACAACAGACAAAGTTAGCAGTTAGCAGAAATTCAAACATCTCTAATGTCTAAAACCCCTATATTTATCGAAGGAGTTCGTGGAGGAGAACAAAACAAAGCTAAAAGAAAAGTACATTTTGGACATACATACTTCAGATGACCAGAAACAGGACTCAAATGAATGTTAATGTTGCTCCATGTAACACTCCAGGTAAAACTTTTGCTGAATCAGCTTGTACGCCAGATGATGTTTTCAGCTTGTGTTGTAAGTCGTCTGGCCCTTAGTGAACCCCAGATTAAAGAAACTTTAATGAGGCTATTCTTAAACTAAGAAGATTCAGGTTCAAGCTGTGTTGACAATCATCTCCTCAACTGAAGTGCTCTTGAGCAAGACCCTGAATTCCTGCCAACTCTGGGCAGCTGAAAATGACCATGAAGAGAATGCCATTATTATTACCAACATGAATAAAGAGATTTGTGTTCTGAATGAAAACCTATTTCTGTGTGCTGTCTGTGTTTCTGCAGATTTCAGAGCTACAAAAGGAGCTTTCAGAGCTTGAAAAATGCAACGAGGAGTTGGAGGACGAGGTTGAGATGAAGAAGGCCGCCTACATGGAGGAGATTGCTGACTTGGAGGTATGAATGTGGACTGATTATTGCAATCACGGTCAGTAACGGACCAGTGGTTTGGACCAATTCTGTCATTTCATCTCAACCTCAAATCACCCCCTCCCCATGCTTTATACATACATATATATATATGTGTGTGTGTGTGTGTGTGTGTGTGTGTGTGTGTGTGTGTGTGTATTATTCAGTGTACTATAGAAGAAATGAGGCTCCAGGAGGCTGACTTCGAAGCGCAGATGAGAGAGCAGTGTGAAGAGTACAAGGAGCTGCTCAGTGAGAAGATGGCCAGAGAGATAGAGATCACTGCCTACAGGTCAGTCAGCCGGGGTAGTAAATGATGGGACATGGTCTGGGCTTCTCAGATCAATATCACAAAGGTAACCAGGTAGGCTTTCAAGTAACTTTGGCTGATTCAGTGATCCTGTGGACAATTGATACATGCAAGTACATCTTAATAAAACTCCTAACATTAAAGGCACACTATGTAGGATTTGGTGCTTATAAACACAACTTTCAAAGTTGTTTTAGTGTCAGAAGATTATTTTAAAGGAACTCCTCAATATGCTATAGCAGACCATAATATGTCAGTGCAAAAACATTTGTATGAAAAGCTGCCTTAAATACACAACACTTACTGGTGTCCTCCATACCTTCATAACTCAAATGTATTTCCATGTCGGTACAACTGCAGGTTGTTATTCTTAAACGAGACTCTTAAAATTTAACATATATATTTAACACCTAATGACATGTACAGCACAGTGTAATTTTAACAGAGAAGATCAAAAATCTTTGTGACAGCAAAAGGTGACTTCACTGATTAGTTTGTCCTCTCTTGTTAAATGTGTTAATGTCATGAAGTCATCTCTACTGTAGTTTCTGATTAGAATTCAAACCTGCAGACACCATAACATAAATTGTAGATTCCCATCTCGGCTGCAGGGGGTTCAAAATGAAGACAGGCGTTCCCTATGGTGCTCAATAAAGTGCCACACATAATATAAACCTGTCATAGAGAATTATAATGATCATGGGATGATTTCATTCGATTTAAATTAACTTGATGCTCTGTTTGCTTTTGACATTCTTTACTTATGAGCGAATCTTGAAGCAAACGTCTGGTGATGTGTAGATGACGTGTCCATTGTCTGCATGAGCATCGCCGTGAATAACACAAGTAGAATTTCTGTAAGATCCGGTGTGTGAGTCCAATATTGTCTCATATTGTCACCTGGACATCCGCTGCGTCCATAACAAGATATTTCTGCAAACAAAAGGCTGACATCATGGGACAACTGGGGTCACGATGCACTTTCCTGTATGCGACCTTGAAGACGTTTCATGCCATTCCCTCCTTCCATTGAGGTTGTTTAACCATCTGCCATCCTGGTATGTGGAGTGACGTACTTCAGCCATCTCAGCGCGCTGCCATGGACTTCCTCCTGCAGCCCCTGAATCGCCCATCCGACTGCATATGACCCCCAGGGGGCCCTGCTTCAGGCCTGAGCTCAGACCCTCACAGTGCCTCATTAGAATGGGGAAAGAGGACCGCACACTGTCAGAGCTGTGTGCTGGGCCTCTGCCAGCTCTTTTCCACGCCAGCCTGTTAATGTCAGCGCTCCCCCTCCACACACACACCTCACCCCTTACACACATTTCCAGATTCGCCACAGTTTTAATACCCTCTCGTTACCCAACAGACTGTCCCAAAGACATTTAAGGCGCAGGAAAGACACACAGTCAATGCCAACTTTTTTTTTTTCTCCCTTTCTTTATTTACTGGATGTTTTGTCATCCGTGATTAAAACCATGAATAAGAAATGAAAATGGTGGTTGTTTATGCTCTCTGCCGTGGCAAACTGTCAGCACAACAGACCCTAATGACCCCAGGCTGCCATTACTGAGTGCCTTATCGCCTGTGAAAGCATCTCAGAGCAGTTTGGGAAGATGCTCACTGCTTTTGCTCACTGCTAATGTGAACCATATTACACTGCAATTCATTCTGCTGTTCATTGTGGTCTGCACAAACTGCTACATGACGCAGCAACCAGTAGCTCAGCTGAAGATAAGATCCGTTTTTGCTAAGTGTATGCTTAGTAGTGAATGACTACAGGTCTTATTTTTAATCTGCTATAATAAATGTTTGGGTTTTGGTTTTGGCTTTGGTTCCAATGTTATGATGCAGCAGGCCAACTGCACCAAACAGCAGAGCTAATAACTAGCTGTTAAACACAGTGGAGCGATATTTCACTCAGGAGTTGATAAAGACTAGACCAGAGCATAAAAGAGAGTATATATAGGACTTCATTAATCAGAAAACTGTATCTGCTGGGGATGCAATCAGTGACTACTGTAATGGCTGACTTACTAACAAGTCAGCCATATAACAAGTCGGCCATTGTTGCAGATTCAAAATATTCATATTAACTGCAATTGTAAATATACCAAGAATATTCAGAAAAGCACAAATGATGAAATCAGATGTCTGATTTTATGATCATGTATGACCAAACAATCTCATTGCCAAGTCAATTTAGCAGCTGCTCTGAAGCTTTCGATCATATCACATGGTCTTCATCAGATGTAGTTTGCTATTTGTAATGGAAATGTTCTGCAGATGTTAAGATTTTACAGGGGTGAGGGGGTTTCTAAACCCTTCTGTGACTTCTCATACATGTTGGCTTAAAAGTGGAGGTTCTGAGTTCATTCTTGACTTTGGAAACAGCATTTGATAAACCAATCATCAAGACTTATGATTAAAAGCTCACGAGGAGCCACTAAATTGACTAGAACTAGTTAATTAATTGTAATTTTTCAAACAAATTGTCAAATATTCCTGATTTCTAGACTCTAGTTTTCTTTGTCTTATGTGATAAATCATTGGGTTTTTGAGCGTTGGTTGGACAATAAAAACATTTAGACATTAACTTCCGCTTATTTTTATGATATATTATAGACCAAACAATCTGCAGATGAATAATACATGCAAACATAACACAGACAGCAGTCGCTAGTTGAATAATAAGGGAATTGTGTAATTTTGTGTTTTCAAACTCAAAAATAACCATTGAACCTCAATAAATTGCAACATCTTGTCTATTTAGTAGACCTGTGATTAGTTGTTTTGTGTGTGTTTCTCCTTACTTACCTACTTTTTGTGTTTTTGTATATTTCTCTTGTTCAGGAGTCTGGTGGAGGGAGAGGAGGAGAGGCTTTGCAACCTGTGACTTGAGGCCGGCGAGTCAGACAGGCTTGATGCTCCCCCACACGTGGATCAGAAAAACATGAAAACCAGACACAAATCAGCACTAGAATGAAGCTTAAGGTACCAATGCAGCAATTTGAGCAGATGTAAACTTATCATGACAGATTAATGCCAACTGGAGACCTAAGCTGGGCCACTGATAACAGGTCTCTGGCAGATGACCCCGAGTCTACAAGAAAGATGAAGCTGTCTGAGACTGGTGGGAGGATGGGGACTGTGCGATGAGTGTGTATCCATTCAGAGTCTGGCAGAGATATTTCCTTAAGTGGGTTTTATCTATACCAGCTCGCTGATATCATTCAGAAATGTTTTGCCACTTTTCTGCTGAACAAGCATCACACAAAAATCACACAAACTGTACGGCTCCGTGGGGTCATTCCCTCCCTGATACACTTCGTCCCTCACTCAAACACGGACTGATTACCAGCTCTTAACCTTTACCCTCTCTGCTGTTAACAAACGTATTGACAGCCCTCCCTTTAGTAACCAAAAGCATCTCACCTTTCCTTTGCTATTACAGTCATGCCTTCATGTTGGTTTTACATATAACTGACGCTCAAGTGCACCGTGCCCAGTGTTTGGTTTGCAAATGGCTCATGAAGTTGTTTTTCTGTGGCTCTTACAAAACGTGCACCTGGATCTTTCTCGAAAGAAAGACCTCTATGATTAATTATTTCTTCTTTGAAAAGCAATGTCCCAATTTTATGTCATTTCAGGAAAATTTTGTAATACATTCCTTTGTAATCTTTTCCTTACTTTCTACACAACTTTAAAACCGTCAGTGATAAATCATTTTTGCTTCCTGCTTCTGCACAAACATCAGGATGTGCTTCACGTTTAAATTAAATAAAACTAGTTGCTTGAGAGATCGTTTCTGACAGTTTGATTTCTTTTGTGAGAATCTGTGTTTCATGAGAAGTGCTTGTGGATCCTCCAGCTTAAGACTTTCCCGGCACAAAACTATGCAAAGAGCACAGTGATTTATGTTCAGTGATCCCTCTTTCATTCATCTTCATGCTTAACATGAGTTTTGAACATTCCCAGCTATTAATGATCTCAAAGGCTTGTTAGCTCTGCCATAAAGATGAAAAATGCTGCTAATAACAAATCGGATAAGATTAGCCACAGTCAGTGAACTGGTGATGAAGAGTTAGCCTCTGTAATAATTAAGTTCAATGTCTGGAGGAGGGGGCTGGGGCCGGGTAGCCACTGTGACTTGTTTAATTGTCCCGACATGAAACATGGCTGGACCCCAGAGGAAGCCGCTGTGTCTGTTTTCTCAGGACCGAAGTTCTCAATCAAGACCTCGGGGAAGAGCTCAAAGATGTGGTTTCCCTCGGTGCTTCATTCTGTATCTCTTAAATAAAGAAAGCCTACAAACCAACCAATGCTTCTGATCTTGCGGGAATAAATTGTCTTTGCCTTATGGTAAATATGAAAATATCTAAGAAAAATAAGAATAGGAGTAATTTTCCTGCCATGAAATTTGTGTTTGAATAGCAAAATTGAGATTAATCCTCTGAACTTTTAAGCAACAAAGGTCAACACCTTTGCAATTTTCTCGCAAAGAGGAACAACCAGTCCTAGTGACCAAACCATTCAATATCCATGAGTTGGCAGCCATGCTAGTGGCGCTGTGGGTACAGCAGTGCTTTAAGTTAAATGTTAATGTCAGCAATAGTAGGAAAGATAATGACCAATTAGGGGTGTCAATAAATCCCAAAGAAGAACAAAATATGATCAACAGCAAGGACAGACGCTTCATTAAAGCATTTCATTCTCAATATGCAGAATAAATAGAAAACGGCATGAATATACAAGAAGAGCCTCACAAAATACAAAGCAGTGAATTAATTAACTGTAAACCACACAATATCTATAGAACATTAATCTTAATAATGACAATACTGTATATAAGTATGGGTTCATATGTAATCCAATGAATATCCAAAAGTACAATACAAGAAAAGAAGAAATGTGACAAAGCAAACCACAAGACTTCTAGAAAACATTAACTAACATGTTTTAAACACAGAGCTCATCATTATCACCTATCAATGACTAACTTATGATGAATAGAGAAAAACAATAAACAACAAACCATTTGAGAAGGTGTTGAGATTAAGATGTGCTCCTATGAAGATGTGTGGATTTAGAGAGTCCGTATTTCCAGATTTTTTTTATAACACAATTAAGCATTCCAAAGACCTTTCGATATTTTGTGAGCGTGGTGACCTTTGGACTCCCCTGTACTCCTTTGCCCCTTTCACAATTCCTTGACAACTGAGAAAAATGTGCATTAACCCCTCAAAGCTGGCTGGTGACTTTGAGTGGCCTGGGGCAGGGCTGTGACACCTCAGATCCTTGAAGCCGGACAAATCTGATTTGAAGGCAGAGACTTTCAAAGCTGAGTCAGTGGTCAGTGAAGCGCCCTGGTCTTTTCATCCCCTGTGCCTTGATGGTTTCTGTGAGATGAGACAGCCTGACAAAGACCAACAAATAAAAGAAGTCACTGCTGGGGGAGTTTACTCCCTTTGGGTAATGCTCGGTGTGAGATTGACCATTTCAACATGATGGTTGGCTTGTGCTGAAGGAAACCATTTCAAACAACATATGTTGTGGACATAACATCCCATTAACTTCACATGGAGAAGGAATGTCTTTACATTAAGAGTGGCAGGCCAGGCCTATAAATAATGACATCCAAGCTTGTCGTATCAGTCCACATATCTCCAATCACCAGCAGAGGAATCTGATTAAGGCTTGAGGTAATGGTAACCAAGGTCAGCTTGTATGACTCAGCTCAGCTGTCACCTATACATAGGTATCACCAAAATAGTCTTATCCCTTCAGGTTCACCCAGACAAATAAACACTGTCTTCAGTGAAGACAAAAGTAATGTTTTAAAGTCTCTTCATGGCAGTTTGGACGTAACGAGCCAAGCTGGTGTTTAGAAAGCAAATAAATAAGAGAGGACGGGGGTTGAATCAAGGAAGAAAATAAGAACAGTAAAAATATACAAAGGAGAAAGAGCTATTGAGAAAGTATTTCCTTAACAAGAGGGGAACAAATAATAAATTATGGGGCCCCTCTCCCTTGAGGCAGGACTGGCACGCCTGAGGGTAGCAGGAAGTGGGCATCCCTCTCTTTTTAAAAAGGTCGTGGACAGGCTCCCACTGTGGGAGCGTCACACAACACAGGACCAGGAGTCCTGAGAGAAAAACTCCTTAAAGGATTGTTTACATACGTACCCAAACAACTACACACTGAGTTTATACAGCATGATATGCTATATGCAGATGGTGGTAGTGTGACTGTATAAACCCCAGGTCCCCCATCATGTCATCGCTGTAGTTTTTGCCCTCCTCATATCTGCAGTCCCATTTGGCCTGTATAACTGAGAGACTGCTGACAGCTGTGACCTCACTTTTACCCCATGCTCCCCTCATGTCTGTCCCAAAGCAGGTGGCAAACACCACCAACACGAGACTCCTCATATCTTTGATCTGCCATTTAGAGTTTGTGAATTTTTTAATATTTCTTGGCAAACACTTCACTTGTCTTGTGATCAGTAGATAAAGCAAAGCAGTTTTTTTTAAAGTCTCTGTTGATTTCCCCAAACTCCACACAGTGGGTTAGTCACAGCCAAAGTTGATAAAAGATTCCCTTTTGTCCCCAAGTGTTCAATTATTCAACTTCACAGGGCATGCTGGATGGAAGAGGATAAAAGTCTGGGCTACAGGGAACATGAGAAAACAACAAGGATTTGTATTCTGCTGCAGTGGCTTTCAAACCCATTAAAGGATGTTAGCATCTTTTTAAGCATAGTGACTTTATTGTCAGCTTAGGGTTTACACGGATCCAACCATTTGCTGTATTGGATTCTTGGCAGATGGCCTGCATGGATCTTGGCCACCCTTGAAGTTAGTTCTCATGTTAAGCTTCACCTCATCAGTAAATGGTCTGCTCCAACTTATATGTCTATAAGTGGGAGCACACCATTTACTGGTCTGTCCCCATGTATCTTATACTGTGGTTATAATGGTTTCTTATTTGTAACAAAAAAACAAGTCATACTTGATAGCTGCTGTGAGAGGTCCTCCCATCTATAACACTTTAAAGTGATTATTTTTCTAGAATTTCTATGATGATAGATGGCATACACATTGAATGCAAATAAGAGATTAGATTATATTGTATATGATGATGTATGAAACACTACAAGAGATTTAAGAACACCCGACATCATAAATACATATGCAGGCTAACAGTTAGAGTATGAAAATGGAAGTTATTTATTGTTTACAAAAACTGCATTCACTCGCAGTTTGAAACCTGTAAACACAATATTGACCTTGTGGCTGTGGTAAACACATTTCAGCCACCTATTTGAGACTAGAGACTAGAAAACATGCAAGTCACAACCAAAATAATGAGCTGAAAGATGCTGAAAAGTTCCACACAGATGAGAGGAACTGCAGAGTCCAATGATAATTATCTGTGGATTATAATAATTAATGACATTTTTAACATTATACATAGTCATCTGACTGATTCTGTATATAAAAATATTGATTAGTGCAGCTTTTGCATGTGAAATTTCAGTTTTTAAAAGCATTTATTCCTTTTAACATCATTTGACTTATTTGAGCCTACAACCCATTCTTCTTCCTGTGCTTCTTGGAGCCATAGCGCCAGTAATCCAAACCATCATAATTTGTGCCAGGAGTACGAAATCACATGTGTCACAGTTTATGTCGGCAGTCATAGCCTGGAGCAACGGCTGGTTTAGTATTTGGAACAAACTACGAAATCATTTTCTTTGCGCACCAGTCATTCATCTTTTCCCAGACACCCAGACATCTTAGGCCTGCTTCATCTCAAAATGACATGACCGGCAGGTAAGCAACATTTTCCATTCGTGAATCACATGTAGGTTTTTAAAATTATATTATAACATACATTAAAATGTAATCTGCTTGTAAATTGACATGATTTCCACATCTTGAATTGAGATCTGTGCCTTATTTGAGAAAAGCCTTCCAGTGTCATGTAAAGGACAACAACATATGGACCAAATTAAGATTAGGTTGTGGTGTTAAGTAGGTTATCCTCCAGTTTAATCATGGAATTCTCCACTTCGTTATTTATAATTGGTGCTGGGGAAATTCAATTACTCTACATGGACTCAACCCTTGTTGCACTACAACCCGAAGTAGACTCTTTGTTCAGTTTGTCTCCTGAAACCTTTCATAAGTGACCATTAAATGGATGGTTGGGTGTTCAGCCACCGGTGAGTCTCAGTAGAGCTACTACAAGGCTATATTGCCCTTGTGCCATTTTACCTTAGATGCTCACCAGAGGTCCTGTCAGCCTTGCAATGTTTTACAGCTCAGTTTGCAGACAAAACACTTCACAACCAAATCCCCTCAACAACATCTGCTGCCAATTTAGTGGAGGCATTCCTGCAGTCTGTGCTGTTTAATATTCACAGGGGTTAGGATCTGCCGGGACAGGGCTGGATGAGGACGGTGGGGAGGGGTACCCGACTTCTACAATCCCTTGGTCCAACGTCCAGACACGGTGAAAAATGAGGGGTTAACAAAGAGTGAGCTGGAGCAGGGGTGGGTTAACTGGGCTAATTTGCAGGGATAATAATGGTGTTCACACAAGGCCTTTGGGGAGCAGCAGTGTGGAACACAGACCTGACGGTGCAACCACACAGGAAGTTTACAACATGGCCCGGCAAATCAAACTGTATTTAATCATCAAACAAGCAGTGAGGAGCTGGCAGCAAAGACCAGAGCCAGCAGCCATCCTGAAGATGAAGACAAATGTTTGGAGAAGGGGCCAAACAGAACGAGAGATCTGCACCCCAAAGATTTCAGAGCGTTGAAACCCCTGATTTTATTGGCCAATTCTAAGCACAGAAAGTCAAAGGTGCATATTTTCTTTTAATGTTTCAAACAGCCTCCAGCATCATATTAACGTTATATAGTAGGTGTTATGTTTTAATTGTTTTCATATGAGTTTTCAAAAACATATTGTTGAACCATGAAATGAACAATAAACTTGGATGCTTTGCAACCTTTATAGGAAATTACTAGTGAATGGTAAAGTTTTTTAAAAAGCCTGTAATTAGCGGAAATCAAAGCATCCTGCATACATAACTGCACATATGTGCCGCCTGACTGAGTGAAGAGGGAATAATAACCCAGTTAATTGATAATTAGACCCATGGCCTCCTTAAATATGGCCACACAATGTCCTTGTGAATTTTTATGGATATATCCCAGGCATTTCTAACTTTAGACACAAAAGAAATTCAAACCAGTTCTCTTTTCAGTCCAAGTTTATCTGTTTATTATTTCTATGAGAAAATGTTTTTTATAGTATATATTAAGTTTGTCTAACCCCTTAGGAAATACAATACCATACAGAAGAGGAAATACTTAAACATAGGTAATAATAGAAACCAAACAGACTTAAGTTTGACAGTATTTGTTTCAGCTGGATGTCGTTCTCATTTGTGGGAATATTTATCTTTCATCACGTACACATCAATAACCTCATTATTTTGGGGTGAAAAGGCAATTTATGTAAAAATAAATTTTGTCTATATTTTACAGTACGTGTCGTCATTCCCAAATGTGCGCACCCACCCTGTTGAGAGGATGGTATTTCAGAAGTTGACACAACCAGGGCTGTCTAATGACTATTCCGAAAGGGTGATGTGGATCGTGCGACACCTCTGCTGCTCCCGCACTAAAGGACACCTCTTGCCATGGCAACCGCATAAACATCTGCCTCTCCATTCAAGGAAGGGTCTTCAGAGAATATACAAGGCTGCAATTTATTATATATAAGAGACCCAGCTTGTGTGTATGTCCATGTTACTGCTTGGTGGACTGGGAGAGCCACATGTTCTGAGAGCATTAAATCCCATATTTATACAGAGTGCAGTATTTCCTGTGCAATGTGTGATGAGGACATGTGGGAAATCTGATGGCAGGAGGTAGAAACTGCACATAGTGTAATGTGTGGTTGTGGGAATAGTTAAATATGCATGCTCACTTTCTTGCCCAGAGTGAGATGAGAAGATTGATAACCCTCTGCCTTAAGCAGCCAGTTAGCTTAGCTTAGCACAAAGTAAATGGTTACCTGGCAACTGCTTCTGGCTAACAAACAGTCTCATAAAATAGCATTATACATTTTTATACTTATACTTACTAACATACAAAATAAACATTATCAACAAACAAGATGAAGCATTATTTAGTAAAGTGTTGTATTTTTTGGTTTGTGTTGTGTTTATGGCTGGTACATGTTTTTGAACAAGGCTAGCTGTTTCCCTTTAATTCCAGTCTTTATGCTAAGCTAAGATGACTGGCTGCTGGCTGTAGCTTCATAGCCATGAAAGTGATTGTAAATTGTATTAAGTGGTTTTATTAAAAGAAAACCTGACTCTTAAGACTTGTAGGCCGTTGTCATCAACTATATAAGAGTTATATAAAAACACTCTTTGTGTCTTAATTCTTAATAAAAACTTAGAAACTAGAATTAGAACTTTAAAAAATCCTTTCAATCGTAAGTCACCGCTTTTGTTTACGTCACAATGCAGTCTGGGTTTTGATATCAAATAGCTGCAACAGTCTTTGGCTCCAGTCTGCTTACACTAAAGCAAGATAGAAATGTCTTCTGTTCAGCCTTTTCAATTTGAACCTCAGCGCAATGTTAGCGAGGAGGACAACACAGAAGACTTTACTGCAATTTTAAATCAAAATAAACATGATTGAAGATGAGAGTGTCTGTGCAGCTGGAGAGCTATCAACAGGACACCATCTAGTGTCTCCTGTCTTTGACATCACTTAGAGCACAATTCACTCACTATCCAAGGGCTTTTAATATTAGATACCTCATGGAAGAAAACTGTAGGTACTGCATTTGGTTTTAGTCTTCGCTTATAACCAGCAACACCTGTTAGCTCTTTAACAGCTGTGGTCGACTAAATGCATCAAACGCATCAGGACTGAAGTGGCAAGAACACATCAGTGGGTCTTTAGGAAGTTGTATTTGTCCACACGTATTTTCCCACTTCTTTCTCCTCTTCTTTTCACTAGGAAAGCTGTGAAGACATACATCAGTTCAGTTGTTGCGTTTCTACTGGAAATTACAACCAAAAGCAGTTACAGATCGTCCCAAAATAAAAAATACATATTTTTTCGACATACCTGTAGTGCTACTTATCCATCGGCATCATTTTGTACTGAATTGCAAACATTATCTGTGGAGATGATGTCTGCCAATTCTTGAATACAATTAAACTGGATGGCACTTGGCTTGTGCAAAAAGAGCCAAAAAAATTGCCAAGGTAATCCACAGGCCTCGCTGAGAGCAGTTTCATGTAGGAACTATTTTCTTTCTGCCAAACTATATCTGATAAACTCTCTTACCGTGCAGAAGGAAACATACATGTACTCATGGTTGGCAGGTGTAGTTTGGCATTAACCATGTATTACTACTGTATATATCAAACTTAACATCTGTATGTTGTCATGTTTTCTGCCAGTGACCTGGAAGTAAGACCTTCTGCTTTCCAACTTCATGTAACATTCAGGACTCTGCCTTTCCCTCATCTTTTTGTTGTGTCAAAACATGTTTCAGGGATGTGTTGATACATGGCCTCCAAGAGCCCTCCACACTCTTAAGCATGTTTTACATTCCCACCTCATGCCGGGCATTACACAGAGGAGCAACTGGCTCGATGTTGACAGAGTCCCTAAACATTCAGAGCATACTGGATGAGGAACAATTTGCTTCGACTGAAAATGAAAGGACCTCAGGGTTAGTGAAATTTATGCGGTGGCCTCATTTTAACAATGGTTTTAAAATGATTTATGACAATATGATTGGTGGCCAAACTCCATTAACTATGTAAGTAGTGCAATTGAGGTGTAGGACTTTAAAATATCCTGTCCTAAAAATATTTCTGGTACACAAAAGCACAGTCTGTTGTATTGTATATTAATGAACGTAACTTTTGTTCTTACAAAATTTACCGTAAATCCCAAAAGTTCTGACGTTGACACAATTAAAGTTACTTTTTGCAAGGGTAGAACTGACGTAAAAGTCAAAGTCATTTTGAACCATTAAGAGACCCATAATCAGAGGCAAAACTAAACACAACATTCTTTTGTAACCATAATTTTCAAAATACTTACGACAGAATGGTGAAGGAAAAATTGGTTGTTTTTTAGTATTAAAACCCATGAGGCAACTTATAATTGGTCAATAATAGGTGAAAAAAACACTGGTTGCCTAAGACCACAGCCAGGAACAGCAGATCTCTATCCCTGAGTTTCACTTGTGGTTGGCCTGTACTTTCGTATATTGCCTGTACTTTCGTATATTGCCTGTACTTTCGTATATTGCCTGGACTGTAAATGAAGCATATGTAATGGGATAATAACTTGTCAGATATTCAGGCTGAGCACAGAGCTGCACTGTTTTTCAGGAGCTGCTGACCATGTCAAAGAGCCAGAGGTTTGTTCGCTTGTCTCTTTTGTTGCCTTTTGAGTTGTGTTGTTGGCACATGGTGAAAGGTCTGTAGAGAGCTGCCAGAGGCTGAGGTCATTATAATTTGTGTTTCTAGTAAGCTGTGACCACGAAGTTACTTTCACAGAATCAGATGCAGCAGACAAACTGCTCAATGGCGCTTGGTTAAGGTTATAGGGAAAGATTGTGGTCTTACCTAAATATTTAGAAAGTCAACTATGCCTTGGGGCCAGAGGCAGGACAAATTTACATTTATCCAAAACCATAATCGCCCCTGAATAAACCTTAAAGGGGACATGTTATGCTTTTTGTGATTTTCTGTTATTAACATACTGTCATGATGTCAAATGTTTGTTATGATGTTAATGTATGTAGAAATGCTCCCCTCAACTCAAAAGCCCAGGAGTTTTCTGAACTTTAAATCATGCCACGATATTCCAGTAGCCCCAGATTAGAAATATATACCTGTAAATGTGATTCCCCCGTAACTAAAGCTCTTTGACTCAAGCCTCCATGTCAACACCCTGTACTTTCCACCTCTACCTCTTTCTCATGACTTCTTCTTCTAGTAAAAGCACGTAACAGTTTCTTGACTTTGGAAAATGTCAGTGAACATAATTACATTTCCTTCAAAATAAATTTGGGAAAAACAAATTAGTAGTATGTAAATATACTTTCTAGGAGATTAGGTTGATTTTGCATGCTCTATGAATCTTTCAACTTTCCTTCTTGTTTTAAATTTTAAATGTTTTATGGTGTTAGTCTTGCTTGAAATGAACTGCTTTAACACCAAACAATAATCCTCTGAATAATAAGACATGGATGTGACAGTAAACTTTGTAAACTGACATGTTTTTGAGGAATCATTTCCTGGATATGACATCCATTTCTTCCTGCAGCTGTCAGGTGACTGTCAGTGTGCGTAATGTAGCATAATGCACACAGTGATAAGAAAATAGTCAACTCATTCACAGAGGAATAAAATTAGACTCTGACAAAGACTTACATGAAGGCTTTTCTGTGATGGATTCCTCTGCTAAAGATTCATTTTCCACAATGTGACAGTTCATTTTTCCATACTGTATAACAATGACTGATGGCAAACATCTTTTTAAGGTATGCAGACACCAGTAGGTATAATGTAAATAAAGCCCAAACATCAGTATTATCCGTTAAGGAAACCTCTGTTTCACTAGATAGTACACAGTGGAACATGACAGGAAATATGGGAAGGAAACAGATGATGTCTAGCGGAGGTCATGAGCCGGTTTTGAACCTGTGATGACAGGAACACATGGCGTTCACCTCAAGCCTGCTGAGCCACACGGACACATGATTTATCTTTAAACCAAAGTTGAGAATGTGCCACTGAAATTCTCTTTATCTCTGCTAAGCTGTGTGTTTGGTGAACACATACTTGAGGATTTTCAAGGTGCCTGGTCTGGTTTTACAGTGAGAACCCATAGAATGAGGTTACTTTTAGAAATGTTTCAGGCTGCTCTTAGTCTAAGGTCATGTTTACATGAGTTGACTACTGAGCTACAAGCCAAGTCTGGACCTTTAATGTTAAAAAAAATATGTACCTTTTTTCCCCCCATTTGCACCCTCTGAGGTCACTAAATGTAATTAATCTGTGTTTAAATTCATTCTCTACATTAGCATCGATAAGCACTACTTAAAGAATAATAAATGGTTTGTAACACATTATAATGTAGTTGTACGCAGTTTTTCATTTATTTATTTGTCAACACCTATAACTCTCCCATTAGAGGAGGCGGGTCTATAAACTGAAGTTATATAGTAAAATATGGTTGTAATATTATGTCTTCATAGGAGAAGCTATAATTGTTCACAAATACCATTCTTTAATAAATACTCAAAAAAAAAAAATCTGCCTTAGACTATAAAGTTAATTGTTTGTTTTTTTACTTTTAATTTACAAATTAGGGAACAATTGTCTTGAAATTACCTAATTTATAGCATCATAGAAAGGTGAAAACCATTGCTAAGGCCAGGTACCTTTACTATGAGGTTTGTTTTAATATTTGTGAGTTAGGTAATGTGTGTTGACGACCACACACCTGACCTTTGGAGATCTGAGTTTTGTCAGATCATAATCCAGTATCATCCTTATCAGTCAGTGTGTACACTGGATAGCCCAGTGCTATGCCTTCCTGACATGTGATTGGTTGGCTGTGGCTTGTTGCATGTGCTTTGCCTCTAATGTTTACCTGCAGCTGGCAGATCTTCTCCAGGAAAAACAGGAACACATCCTGGCTGGATGTCAGTGCCCTGTGAACACAGCACGTACGGTCTGCAATGTAGTGGACAATATATCTACCGAAACTTGTGTCTCTAACTGTGAACAACAGCTAATGCAAATATATTTTTTCTGTGGGTTGTTCATTGGTGTCAGAGGTGCCAGGTGTACCATCATCATCAAAGCTATTAAGCAAACTGACCTGGATCTGCTATATGAATTCTCAGATATTTGATCACTTTTGTAGATAAATTCTCCTGGGTGCTGCAGATTTGGCTCCTTTTGTGAGTGCAAGAAGACAATCCAACTGAGCATGTGCACAGTGAGTGTCATCACTCTAGCTTGTTTCTGATTGGAGCAATTTGAGGTGTTACAACCGTCCCGTGTTACAACTGTACCTGGTCTCCCTACTTCATGTTAGTCTTTGTACATTTTAATAAACTTAAATTCTCCAGTTTCAGATATATTTAACCTTTACACAATCCAAATACTGATACTTTCAAATTTATTTCATATTTACACATAAATCCAAATAGGTCACCGTTTTATCATAAATGGTTTTAAAGTGAACACATATAATAAATAAATAAATATAAAAACATTTAGATTATTGTATGTTCTGCTCTGCAATAGTTTAAAATAATGATTTTCCACTTGACCGTTTTGAAACTCAGTTTCCTAAATAACATTAGGTCAATTATGAAAAGTTACGTTAGCATATAAACTCCCATTGTATTTCAAGAGCTCAGACTACCACCTTACATTCAATGAATCTGGTGAACTACATGTTGAATTTTGTCCCTATCTTTATTAGTAAGCCTACCTCTAAGGAAGGATAGACATCTTAAAATTCAAATTACTACCCACTATCTTGTTACCTGGTTAACTATGGAGGCTAATATGGAGTTTGCATAGCTCAAAGCGCAAATGAACATAAGGAATACTGGAGCAGTTGGCAGCTGGTGTTAAGTAAGTGATTCTTTAACACAGCATTGTCTTCATGTCTGTCATATCTGCTACTTAAAGTATAGCATTTGTTTAAAGGAGAACTTAAAGTGGGTAGTTACATGACCTTTTATTAATGCGAGCTGATTCTTTCAAGCTATGAAAAGTTTTCAACCTGACATTCTTTGGCTGCTGTGAATAGAATATTTAATTAGTTAGTATATTTATTTATGTGGAATTGGTTTTTGCTATCCACCACAACTCCATTATGCTAAATTTGAACATTGACGTTACCTTATTGGATTATTAACATAAGTAATGTGAGTCACATTTGTTAGTTGAGGATTTTAGCTGCAGGCAAGATGGCACAGACAATCTCTTCTAATTAGAAAGCACTTATGAACACAAAATTTTGTACATGATTTTTATAATTAAAAAATCATGAGTGACACTTGCACCATTTTGTGCCTAAATTAACAGAGCTCAGCATCCATTTTTGTGAGCAACAAATCTTTGAAGATCAGAGGCACACAATGTTGTTTTAAAGGTATTTAAAGAATACTCAAAGATTTGTTAAACTATCCTAAAAATATAATAGTCTGTCACCTGTATGTTTCCCAAATTGCCACTGTATTTTCCTCTCTTTGTTCAACATGAACCTGAATTAAAAAGTTTATTATCAGTTAGTTTGTCACATAACACAAGCAAAATGGCAGCTCCCAGAAATAAAATAGCTTCACTTTCTCATAGCGGTAGTAAATGGATACACATTGTCCATCTTTATATAAAGCCTATGGTTCAGACCTGTCCAAATCAATGATACCAATTGGGAAAACGAACCAGACTGAGCTAAGTGATTCAACCAGACTAGAGAGTGCAGGTCTGAAAAAGGCTGCCCACCTTCTTTTGGGGGAAAACACTAATGAACAATACAAAATTATACAGCATTACTGTCATTTAACACATCACACTTTAGTCCAAATCTACCTCCATACAAACTAATTAGAAGTAGCAGATGTCATATTAAAAGCATTGTGTGCTCTTTTCAGCATTACTCTGCTGGCCCTCAATCATTTTCTCCACCCTGCAGCCTTCCTGACTCATCTCCGTTGTATCTCCCAGTGGCATCCAAGGGTCAGTGTGCTTTGTATATTGCTGATGTCTGTGCTTACTAGCCTTCCATGTTAGCCAGAGATGTCACCTAATAACATACACACACGCACACACACACACACACACACACACACACAGAGCTACACAGAAACAGTAGCAAAGGAGGAGGAAAAAGTCTTCAGGGTTTGTGTTTGATAAACAATTCAGTGGAGCTAATTAGTTGATAAGACATCACTTTGATTTACTGCAGGGAGTTGACTGCAACTATTGCCTGCAAGCTGAGCCTCATTCACAAGCTTTGTATTACCATATGTTGAATTTTTAATCAATTAACGTCCTGAAGGAGAAATGGGAAAGTGCAGATTTGCTCCATTGGGAATGTGGGGGCAAGGACAATTCTCTGATATTTGCATATGACTCGTGGTTGCACTCCTGTGTGCAGATCTAATGTGTGCTCCTATATGGCTTAAGTCACTGTTGAAAAACTGCTGTCTACCGTTTCTGGAGTAATTAGTAGCTCTGACCACTCAGACAGCTGGCCAATTAAATGTGCTTGTGACTGCTGCTGCTGCTTGATGTGTGTTGGGCTTCACACAGAGGTGTAGATGGGAGGACAAACTCATCTCTCCGTAGTCGGGGGAGAGATGCCAGGAAAGCTTGGCTGTGTCTGAGAGTGCTGTGTCTGTGTGCTTCTCATCTTGCTGTTGGAGCAGATAAGAAAGGAGGCAGAGGGAGAGCTGCTGATTCTGGGTTTATTCCACACTTCCCCCCTCTTCTCTCTGGTCTGTCTTTCTCTGTGCAGCTGCAGGTCTGGGAGCTGACCTGCATTAAGACATCAGAAACTGCCTGACGGGCTAATAGGAACGGTTCTCTAGAACATCTTCAAAAGCTTGTTAAACTGTGGAGTTTTGGCAGTGATTTAAGGAAATCTGCTATTATGGTTAAATAGAGTTCACCTAATCTGTGTTGGCAGATTAGAAACGCCTGGACATCGCCCAAATGCATCCTCACGAACTGATGTCTCTATCTCTATACTAATGTATTTATTATACATGCACAAACACAGCCTCCTTCTGCATAACTGAATGAATGAAACCCGTGAGCCAACATTTAGTTAGTCCCATTACTTCTCATTCATTATGTTCCCTTTCAACCTAATGTACTCATTTTTGGAGAGTATAATCCCAAAACAAATGTCTCTCTCATTCTCACTCATGAGGCATTTTGTACTTCTAAGGCTATTGCACAATTTGTGATAACAATGTTGGACTTTTTCCATTTTTACTGTAACCATTTTGCTTTTATTGTGTCTGTAAACCTTCTGATGCTGATGGGAAAATAGCTTTGGTTTTTTAGTGGTCTGGCAGTGTGCATCTGACAGTGATTTGCTGATCCTGTGCAATTTCATGATGGCTCTCATCCTCTGAGGCTACAGGACCCTAAGAGCCAGCCAATCACTGCCCCTCAGCGCTCCTCTGTTGGCAATTATAGGTCAGCATGTGTCACGACTTCATTGTCTTCCCTTTGAATGGCTCGGCTCCCGCTGCAATCAGTATGTGTTTTTCTCTTTGCTATTTAAAGTGGAGAAGAAATCCAGTAACAACAAGACCACAATTTTCTGAATGATGATTATTTGAGTTGTTTTAGAAGAAGTGGATTGGAGTGAATATTGTCATGTAACTTTGGTCCTTTTTTAGTTAAGCTTCTAATATCAGTCAAATAAATCTTCACCAATAACTTGACAACTTTAATTGGAAAATTCCTGAGATGTTAGGGTTAGGGTTAAAGTCTCTATTTAACTGTCAAGTTTAATTTTAAAAAGGCCACAGACTGTGATGTTTTACTTTGTGCATGAATTGGATAAATTTGGGAGTGAAATTCACTAATAACTAAAATATGATAAATGTTTGTCCGTCAATAATTCAACAACAATTTATCAATCCCTACTGTTGTATTTTGATGTTTCAATAATGTCAATAAATAAATATGGTCAACATCATCCAAAAAATCTTAATGAACAAATTCTTCAAAATTCTGTCATCTTAACAACTACCAGTGTATGTTACAAGCAACCATGTGGCACAAGTCACGTCAAATTTATTTGTTTCGATACTAGTGAACCATCATGCTGTATACCAAGGTCATGACTTTGGAAAAACTAAAAGGGATTCAGTTATCCATAGCACCGGTGCTTTTCCTGCTTTGACATGTCCAAATACAGTATCCATCACACGTAGGTTCTCCTGCTGTAAATATCAAAGAGAAATTTCCTCTGGCTCATCGAACATTAGCCTCTTCCGTCTTTCTAACTCCTTATAACAGTTAACAAGGAATTTTAACTTATAAGGCCTTGCATGGACTTGCACCACCTTTCTTATCTGAGCTAATTACCCCTATACACCAGCAGGCCCTCTTTGATCTCTCGATGCTGGTCTTCAGGTCATTCCTTAAGTTAACATAAAATAAGTCGGCTTCAGAGCATTTGCCGCATTGTTCGGTTGAAATCTTTAAATCAAGACTGAAAACCTACTTTTATTCACTTTATTACAGCCTGAGTCCAAAGTTAAAGTGATAATGTGGTTGTTTTATTTTATTTTGTATTATTTTAACAGCTTGCTATATATTTTGTCCTGTGTTTCTTTGATTGTAAAGTGTATCAGGACCATGCTGAATTGTGATTTAAATAAAACCTATTGATTAATTGATTTTAATGATTTATACCTGCTGGAGGTGTGAATAAGGTCATGTCTTGAGTCTACGTTTACCAGCTCCTCTCAGCAAACTTGACTCCTTTGAGACTGTTGACAGATCAGTGAAATACCTTGAGGGTAGTGAAGTGACTCATGTAGTTGTCTGTCTTTGAGACTGTGTGTGTGTTTAACTCTTTGATTGTCCATGTGGCAGAAAGGTTTGGACCGTTAACGCCTCTGTGGTTGCATGGCAGCCCACAGAGCAAAGTGACGCCTTCTTGACAGGGTCGGTTCAGCCCTCAGAGACATGGCCTCTTAACTGGCCTTAACAAGATAATAACACTGCACGGTTCTCCTGATCGCCAGCAAATTGTTTCTTTAAATGCTTTTGGGTTAGGGGAAAAGAGGAGCGTGCTTTGCTGGTGTGACCCTGAAAGGAACTCGTCAATGATCTCAGTAAAGCTCACAATGCGTTATCAGATAATCTCTGCCATGCACACAGTTGATAAACATGTCGTTTTGGGTGACACCCTTATGATCAGCTCACCCACTTCCTGGCTCCAAGCACGCTATGTATACACGTGAGGCCTGGACCACGTAGTGTGGTTAAAGATAGGCCTATTGAAGGAAAACCTCAAGGACAACTGGATGCTTTAGATTTTTGTTTGAAGCTGTTTATGTACCATGTTGGTAAAAATTACTTGTTGGAAGGCATGAGGACGTTTTAATGTTACCAGCATCCAAACAATAGAAAACATTCTTGTAAAAGGTCATTGCTCAATAAAAAGTTTTAAGGCTCTCTGTTGTAACATGACAGCGCAGTGTAAAAGCTTTGCAGTTTTACAACGTCACATTATTCCCTCAGGTTTTCTTGTTTACACCTAATATGTGATCATAAAGGTTTCACATAGAGAGTTTTACCTCTTCCATAACACAGCATCACTCTTGTGTAACCATGGTTGGGAAGGAATCTCGGCGAAACAGGAGCCAACATTTCTCTGTCTAATAGGAAAGGAAATGCCCTTTTGGCCTTAAAAGAGGACACTTGAGGAAGGGCTTAAGGAAGGTAACAGTTAATATCCCGAGTCCATCCGTCATCAATGTATAACATTCTAATGATGGGAAAGTTATGACCCTGATTATATTAGCCTACGGGCCGGTGCACTCGCTTTGTTCCTGACTTGAGAGTTAAGGGTAATGTGGCTAAGCTGTACAGAGTATAGAGTAATCCTTCCTGAAGGAAGTCTTGGCTCATTGACAAGGGACTGAAGTTCAGGGAAAGGTGCAAAATGCCAAGTACCATGTTCACCCATCAATGATAGTTTCTAAATTGCTGTAAATTCAAAACGCACAAACAGTAGAGGGGAGATTCAGAGCAACACAAGCAGCCACATGTCACCCCCATCTTAAGTTTAGCTTTTTCCTACCAGCCAACCCCCCTTCCTGTGTTTGCTGACTTTGTTTTTATGACCACTCCAGTGATCCGTTGCCACTGCAGAGCTGCTGGTGTTAATACAGCTGAGGTGCATTACACAGACTGTTGTTACTGCCTCTTACCTTAGCTGGCTCCAGGCTGTGTTTGCAGTCAGGAGTTTGCAGATGCAGAAATATGCACTGACCTCTCCTTCACACACACATGCACAGGGTTTGAACCACAGCGCACCACTGCAACAATGACTGTTTTAAATCATAAAAATGTCCTGACAATACAACCTCCTGGCACCAGATTGTCAACAATAAAATCAAGGGCAAGATTAATGCTGATCTGAGGCTGCATAAAATTTTGGCAAGCATCTTTTTTCTGTTAAACAGCTCACAGCTAATACATAATATATAATAGTCATAATTCTTCATTTGCACTTTTAGGGCCCCATCTTGCGGTCGGCGCACAGCGGATGGCGTGTGTGGTGCATGTGTCTTTGTTAGTTTCCCCCGGTGCAGTTGTCATTTTCTTGCCCTGTACCCACGTTGTCTAAATAGCTAATGCACTTGCACCAGTCTGTGCGCCTATGGGCGTGTTGGTCTCAAAATTAGGCGTAGTCAGGCGCATTGGTGGTGCGTTGCTATTTTGAGGCAGAGGAAAACGATTGCGCTACTGACAAAAAAAAAAAAAAAAAACAGGTCTAAAGTCACTGGCACATATGTCACTGTTATTTAAAGCTGCAGTTGGTAACTTTGAGGAGAGAGAGGACTTAGCATCAAATTTGAAGAAGTACAACTTTCAGATCCCTCCCCCTCCCTCTCCACTGCACTCCTTCCCTGCCTCCAAAGTCCCTCCCCCAGAGGAGGCTGACGTGCACGCGACCATGTGCACACGACCGGTAATACATGAACTACACTCCACACAGCTAGATATAAAACGCTTTACAGTGACTTTAACATGGCTACACCTTACCTAGAAACTCGGAGATATGAGCTTGACCGAGAAGGAAGGGGGAGGCGGCTGGGTGCGTGAGCAGTGGTTGACAGCTGTCAGACACTCCATCAAACATAATATATAGGCGGGTGCGCAGCGCGCAGACACTGTGCTTGTTACACACACGGGCGCACAGCAGCCCACAAACATGCAAAACATCACTAATAACCACAATGTGAATTCGTATTATGATGTACATCAATATATTAAAAATACATGTCATATTAATTAGTCATAATATTTATCTGATTTAATTAATTGTAAAAAATGGAGAGTGGACAGTCCTAACAACCTATGAAAGTCTGTAGCCTCTGATGCTGCACAGAGCGCAGTGCCATTACACACAGCCACTCACTGTTTATTAAATCAGCTGATGACACCAGGCTGCTGCACACCTCTACACTCATCAGGCTGGTTGGTTATATGTCCATATTCTTCCTTTATATGAATTAAATGTGAGGTTAGCAGCTCATCAGCCAACTTTCTTTTCAGCAAAAGTAACTCAAGTTATAGTACTGAGTAAATTGCTGGGTAAATGCACTGTTATAATAGCAATCCGCCAAAGTGACAGCGATCCTGGATATTAAAGGGAATGGGAGATGACACTCTGATTGGTTTACCGTGTGTTATGCCCAAAACACGCCTATGATTAATGAGGGGAGTTAAGTCCAACCCTGTTAGACCATGCGACTGGCGGAGTGACCATTGTGCCCACCGTTAAAATAGCAAAAGTGGATTTGGACACGCCCCAAAGACACTTGCGCCACCCGCTTCACCCCATGCGCTATAGATCGTTAAAATGGGGCCCTTAAAGTACAATATTTAAGATTATAATGAACACAAACCCTGTTTTTGATACTACTTACAGTCAACATTAACCATAGCCCTCTATCAATGTATTTACATTTTGAAAGTCTCTCTCTCCAGAAGATTTCATTGTTAGTGTTGGAGTCTGTCATTCCCATGCTGGATTAAAATAGTCGCTCTATGCACAAGGGGCTCACAGGAAATGATGCACATCTGTAATCCAGTATCACTGTTTTTAATTCAATCGCATTGATATCAACCTCCATGTTTGCTGTTTACTCTCCCACGGCCATATCAGAGCCATATTAAGTTACTGCTAATGCACACCAAGCATCTGCTACTCTTGCTGCTGGTAAAGCATTCAAGTGTTCTAATACAAAGTGGATTTTATGCATTGTGTTTGACAGAGGCACTGACAGCAACAAAAATGTTTCTTGAAAAAAAGGACATTTTCTGCCTTTCATGTCAGCCAATCAGTTTTTAATATTGCAGGGAATAATGGAGTAAGAAGGAGCAGCCACAGTGAGCTGTTAGATGATGAGTTGCAGGCAACATGCTGCACGCTTCCACCTCCACAGCGAGGTAACAAACTTTACTGGGCAGTACTGTTGTGTGGAAGACTACTCACTGCGTGCAGTAATAGATTGATTATTGATGGATGATTAAAACAACATGAGTTTTGTTTGGTTGCATCGTAAAGACATACAGCTGTTGCTCTTCTGTTATATTTCTGACAAAGTAACTGCTCAAGGAGTTTGTTGACATTGACGGCATGTCTCCACCACCTACTGCATGCAAAAGTGAAGCCAAAATAGCTCCTTTTCAGGAGCTCCCATCTTGCTTGTATGATGTCATTTTGAGTCAGAGTCTATGCAGTTAAGTCTGGCGTTGGGACAATAGACAAAGGTTTGAGAGTGGCTGTCACAGCTGTCAATCATTATGTCACACCCCCTTTTTATATTGTCAAAAAACTAATTAAAAACAAACTTGAGAAATGAAGCACTTCAGCAAATATTGTGATAAGAACTACATAAAGTTATAGGAATCATCACTGGGAAAAATGTATTTGATGTGTACTTAGATTTTGTAGATTGGCTCTCATCCCATCTGCTAAGATGTATGGAGCATGACTGATACTACAGCCAGCGACTGGGGAGAGATTGAGATGTTTTAGCTTCAATTTTGGGTGGCTGACCTGGCGTTCATATACAGTATGGTTGTAGTATTATGCTAGACTTAGTGTTACCATGGTAACCACGAGTTTCCAAATCATCCAGGACTAAAATCTAAAGGATTGCAACTCTAAGAATACGACCTCAGTGTTTTAATTGGCTCAATTGGGATCTCCTGAGATTTGAGGCAACAGCAGCTCGTCCTTTCAGTCATTTATTACAACTATAGCTAACATGACGTTAGCTCAACCACCAACAAAAGGGGGAGACTGTAAAATTGTGAATAGGATCAATTTAGACGATGATATTTTACACTTCAGGTGTGTATCTCACTGATGATGTTGCACAGAAACCCATCTGTTGCTACCTCACCACTGAATTACATGGATATAAATTTAAAAATGCAATCAAAACTTTTCCAACACCTGCTCGTTATATGTATGCTTAATTTCCAAGCCCAGTCTGCACGTATAATTTGAGTCAATGTGGTCCAGGTGTTTGAACGACAGCAGTGAGCTGGGTAATATCCATCAGTGCGGGTTTGTCAGCGGCTCTATGGGCTTTGTTGGTGGTATAGTGGGAGAGCCAACAGCACTAAAGGTTTTTATGATGTGGCAGAAGCTGATTCTGGGAGTCTGTGCCAAGAACAATCCAGATGTTACTCCCACAGTTTGTTCTGTGGTATACATTCACACATACTGTACATACGTTGTGGTACAGAAGGCATATGCTCCCGATCTGTGCTTTTCGTCTTGTTGCTGAGGGGATGTTGTCAATAATTAAAGGATCTCATGAGAGTTAGCAACTATGTCTGACACTCATTATCCACAGCACTTCACTCATCATCCTAAGAGTTTTATTTTTTTCGTACAACAAACCCAATGTACCCAACTTCTCCTTCACCCATCCCCTGCTCCCCTACTCCCAGCAGTGCTCTGGTAGCTGGCAGGCAGTGACACACATACAAGCAGTGACAGTGAACAGGGCTGGAGCCACTCTCACAGATGGACCTTGAACTCTTTTAAAGGGACGTCTGGCCTCGCTGTAATGCCCCACCGACGGCCCTCGCTGCCCGGCTGCAAACTGTAACTCTATAGCCTCATTGTCACGCACCATATCCTCCCGGTGACCCCAAGCCCAATTATACAGCTGACCCAGGCTTGATGATATAACCTTGGGCGTCTTTTGGGGGCTGCAGGGGCTCAGGGGTGCACCTCTTGTCTATCATGACATGTCAGCTCTGCGCGTTAACCAGACACTTCCCTGAGTGGTCCCACTGGGGGTTTAGGAGGAAGAGTGGCTCCCATGCAAGGTCCTGTATATTTCAACACATTGCCTCAGTGAGGTTTTCTTACACATCAACAATATGATGATGAAAAAGTAGTATGTGTGATGCTGTCAAATGTATAATTTGTAATATAACTTTAAAAAAAAATCATAATAGTATTTCCATAAATATTAAAACATAAACATAAACACAAAACAATCCACCATTGTTTAGTCCAAAAGTACAGCTTTAATTCATCATTAGTGAAATACAGTATAAATGTGTGTTTACCACTAATGAAATCTTTTCTGAATGTGCAGCAGCACTAAAGGAGGCTCTATTGTATGTAGATACCACATGTGCGCTCGCTGAATCTTTAAGACATATCTATAGTCTCCATTCACGCTCAGCAGCTGCGATGCATTAATGTGCAGCTTGCTTAGTATGCACTATAAGCTCTGGAAAGGCTACCTGTCACTGGTGATGTCTTTCTTAATGGATGAGGAGTTGATTTACATTTCCAAAGCTACGTGCATACAGCAGCGAATGAATTTCGACACAAGACACAACTGAAGGTAAAGGTTGCTGGCAGTGACAGTAAACATGTCTGTTTTAGTATTTTGTCTGTAGAGTTCCAGGGCAGACTCTGCTACACATATGCACAATACACAAACAGATTTGATCTGATTTACAGTAAAATAATTGAAAAAATGTGAGAAAAGTATCTGTAGTTAAGGATTTCTGTAGATTTCTGATCAGAGAATCTCATTTGCATTTAACTATTGTGAGTTGGCTTGTTGATTTTGCCAATAGAATGTGTCTCTTCTTGTGCTGAACTGAGAGGATGAAATTTGTCTGTGTCAACTACAGTTTCACTTAATTTCAACTTTACATTTCACTACATTATTAACAGTTATACAATGTATTTAACTTGTACCTGTCATTCACAATCACTGGGGATACCACGCTAACAGTACTGGCGAGTGTGGGTCGGTCCACCACTTTGTTCCAGACTGGAATACAACTATTGGATAGAGTGCCATGATACTTTGTTCACATGTTAATGCTCCCCAGAGGATGATGCCCTCTGATTTATAAGCTACACAATGAAATTGTCTTTTTTGTTTGTTTTTTTTAGTGCAATGTCTAAAGACAACTTTATGAGCTTTATGAGCACTGTCATAAAATTTGGTACAGATATTCACGCTCCCAAGAGGATCAGTTCTAATGACTTCATTGATTCTCTGACTTTTCATCTAGCACCACCAGCAGGTTGAAGCTCTCACTTTTCCATTTGAATATCTTCACTCCTACAAAATGGGTTGGCACAAGACATTCATTGCTCCCAGACGAAGTATCCTGCTAACTTTGATGATCACCTCACTTTAGTGCTGCATGACGTTCACATTTGTAGGTTTGAGTAAACACTTATTGGATGGATTGACATGAACTTTGGTACAGACATTCATGTGTTCCCTATGATGAATTGTTATGACTTTAGTAACTCCTTAACATTCCATCTACTACCATTATGTACATTATATTTGTAGCAATTAGCAAATATTAGGATATTAACACACTAAATTGCCTGGTTATCATGGAAGACTAAATATCTGTCTCAGTAACACCTCCTGGGCGTGACTGTTAACCCTTTAATTTGCTTTTTTAAATTTCCCAAAAATGACTTGACACACCATGTTTTCTTAAAATAAGATTTTTAATATTACTTATTATCATAAAGATATATTTACACACTTTACAGAAATAGAAAATAAAAACACAAAGCTACGCATGAAAGGAAAAATAAAATAAGTACTCCAAGAGCTAAAGCTTATCTTTTATAAATTAGAAACCAAAAGTTCAAATATGTACACAGTATTTCAACCATTTCTGATACACTTGTTTTATTTATTTATTTATTTATGTCATTTATTTTTGCCCAGTTCAACATCAAAACAGAGACAGGGACTGTACATTTGGCCTGGTGAGTAATATGAGCACACACCATAAACAGAATATAAGTTTCAGGAGTAATACATTGTCTTTCAAATGGTATCTGCTTGAGACCTAGTAACACTGTTGCAATGGCGTGTAAGCCTTCGGACTGCATCTCTCCTCAGATTGTTCTGAATGTAACTGATTTTGGAAACAGTGGTTATATAGATGGAGAATGTGTCACAATCAAGGCAGGAGGGGCCTGTGCTATTCTGGGTGTAGGAATTCTCATTTTGAGGCTCCGAGATTATGACAGATCATAGCCATTTCCCATAGGAGATAAAATCTAGTTATCCTTTGGATTGCCCAGCCGGTGGAAAAGTGTGAATGCATTGGATTGAATATCAGCCACTTGATCCTGCAGACACCCACTCTGAAGGCCAACATGATACAGTTTGATGGGCTTAGAGCTTCACAAGGTAAAATCATGGAATGTGTTTAGTGTGCCAACTCTGTTTCCATTTCCACAATGAGTAAAATGTTTGGTTCAATGTAACTTTAAAGGAATTTTATCAGGTAGAGAAGTGAGAGTGACAATATGATTTGGAGAAAAAAAAAGTTAAAAACCTTGTGTTTTTTGTGATCTTTTAGTGCAGGGGTTGTGTCTATAGCTATTGGGAAACAGAGACCAATGGCTAAGCTAATATTCTATAACCTGCTGCTAGCTTATTCTCATTTCCACCAGTAACACAAATCTATCTCTCTGCTCATTCCCACTCCTTAAACACTCCCAGCCAAATGCATTTGGACAAAAAGAACTAAACACAAAGGGGCAAGTTCTCTGAACAAACTTTTTTTTCTACCAGGAAAACATGCTAACAAGTGCATAGGAACATTACTCAGGCCTTGTGATGGTCACAGAGAAGAGGAACTGGAGAGGAAACATTGAGAGGATAGGAATCGTTTCTCTAGTGTAAGCCTTTGCTGGAAAAGACCATTAAGGAAAATGGTTTTGCTCCCCGAGCATAATGTATTGGTTTACCATTTCAGTTTGAGCCTGGACGTGCTTGTCCTTCCACACCACAAGCCCCATTAACCTGATGTGCAGGGGAGGGTTGTGGGCTATGATCTACAAGAAAAGAATGCCTGAAAGCTTTCACGTGTCCACGACATATTGTGCTGCAGACTACTTTTCTATTTTGTTACATCCACAAAAGATACAGCTTTTCACACTGTATTCAAAAAGTAAGCTTTGGACAACCAGCTAGACAAGAATCAGACAAAGAAATTGTCACAATACACTGGAAAACCATTCCATACCAAGAGACTCTTGTTTTCAGGGTGTATTTTTCCAGCAGCATAATGGAATTGCAAAAGTGCAGCCTTGCAAACCCATACAGAGAAGTCTTGGAGCAAAGCCACGTCTATTTGTTGGGACTAGTTGACACTGGGGGCTTTGGATCAATGGGATATTTGGCTTTGATTTTTGGATTCAACTGATAACCAGACAAAGATTCAAAGGGTACTTTACATAAACATTGGTTTGCTCTGGTCTCTGAAAGGGCAGCATGGCTGGTGCAGATGGTGAGGATACATTCATGAAGAACAGTGCGGATACAGACGTTGCTCGGCTCCGTAACAATAACTTCTGAGATGGGGAAATATTGATTTGAACCCCTTTTCATGACCCAGTCTACTTCCAGCATCCCAACTCCTGCGGCTCAGAACTTCCATCCCCAGCTCATATCTTCATACTATCTTCCCCAATAATATATGAGACATCCTGAGAAAAGCTGTCTCATACCCGAGGAGCATTAATGAAATCTACATCTCTGTCTGAGAGGGTATGAAAAAATAATGGTGGAACTGAAATTATTACTCTTCACAGTGCCCTAGGATTTAATACATTTTTAATCAAGGTGAGCTTGGCTGGGTGGATTACTACTGTGATTTTAGATGCTCTCTTAATAAAAGCTTCTCATGCTGGGACTGAGAAGACTCTGCATTTTATTATAATATTTGCATGAGACATGGCGAGAGGGAAAGAGTGTTGGAAATCTAGTTTAACCTGCCAGTCGCTTGTCTGGTCAATTGATTATAATGTTGTCTCTTTTCGAGTTTTCACCTTAAATCCTGTTTTTTTTTAAATTAGGAAGTTGCCTAATACGCATCAAACGACTGGAAGGTGGCTGCTCTACAGGTTAATATGTTACATGGTTACACACTGAATCAGTAGGGGTCTGGGGATTGGAAAGGGGGAAGGGTGTGGTTTCAGTCTAAGCCAATTTAACAATGAGCTCAGACTAAGTGGCCCCGGCCAGCCTTGGGGAGATCCATCTGAGAAAGATTAACTCTAGGATTTAATGAGCGTAATGATCAAAGCCACGACCACCTGTGCTGTGGAAGGGCAGACTAGAAAGGCAACTGTACCCAACATAACGTAGGGAAAGGACTGAATCAGGATACATGGCTATATTGGTGTATACATAGAGGGAGAGTAAAGATACAGTATACAAAATATGCTCATATAAGCTTTAAATGTACTGTATGTTTGTGTTTTGTTAAATAAATGCACAAAATAGACTGCTCTAGTACAAGCCTCTATCACAGCACCCTGAGAAAAAAGAAATAAAAGTACTTAAACACACAAATAAACATAAACAGTAATATAATATATTCCAGTATGATGGAAAGGCATAGCATTTTATCTCAGTGAAAGATATTGGGGTCAAACCAGCCTTATGCTGAATATTAACACAGCCAGAGCACTAGTGGTAGGCTGATCATGGTGACATATTAACTCAGCTGATGTTTGCTGTGATATTTGTTTGTTTTTTTCTTTCTCCTTCTTCTTCTTTTCTCTTTTTTTGGTCTAATTTAACTCCTCCGCACTAACATTGTCTCACGTGTGTTTTCTGTTTTGCAGAAATTCAAAATGCATAATGTGTCAGTGTATCAAGACTTCAAACAAGAGGTAATGTGTTTCTCATTTCTCCCTAACCTTTCATTCTTTCGTTCCTGGCAGCATTGTGGAGAAGGTTATTATTTGGCACTTCATTAAAAGGCAAGGCGGCCTGTCGGTGGAGCAGACCGCCCCTGCCAGTTAACAGTCGTGTAGAGCAGCTGCGCGGGGCAGCAGTGTGGTGAGAAGGCTGGGGATTGGGGACAGGATTGGGATTGGGATTTGGGGTCAAAGGACTCATCCAAGGTGGGACATGTTACAGTAACCTTGAGCGCATCAGTAAACCCCCCAAGGTGTTAATGAGTTCAGAAACACCGAAATAGCTTTGGATTAAAGAATCTCCTAAATGAAGGAATTATTCTGTCACTTAAATAGATTGTTTTGACAATATGTGCTCTCTTTTCAGTCCGACTTTACTTTGCATGTGGATGTACTGTCGTTAGGAATTACAAAGCACCATTAATAAAGATAATTAAGCAAAGTCATGATGTTCAGATGCAACACTCTTGCTTTTCCATATTAAACACGAAACATTTGATTCCTTTTCGCAGCAGACATACAGACTATCAAGTGAACTTAATATTTTCTATTGTCAACTATTAAAACTGACACCGCCCTTTCCCATGATTAGTGCTCTCTCCCACTAATAAAGCCACTAAGTAGCTACACAGCAATGAAATTAGCAGCTGCAGTAACCTTGAATCTGAGAGATGGGAAAACCACACAGTGGAGAAGTGACAGATGCTTTAAGACTCAGATTGTTTTGACCGGGCTCCCTCTCCACCACATGTCATGCAAAGTGTTTGAGACACACAGGGAGACTGCTATGATTGGGCTCTATTAAGCAAATGATAGAAAAAAACACTTGGGAGAAGACAGAGATAGATAAGTAGTTAGGGAGTGAGTGAAGGAGAGAGACAGAGAAATAGAATCTGATAGCTCGGGCTAAATACCTCCCCACCCCCCCTTTCCCTGCCCCCAATTCCTCCTAGAGCTGAGGGTGAGCGGCTTGTCCTGATTTTTTGTGGACAGAGTTGCTTGAAGAACCAGCAGGTGCTATGGACATCACTCTTCAGGCTGGGCAAGCGTAGGCCCTTCGTTGCAAGGCCCCCCAAGGCAAAGGAAGAGCATAGAAATCAGAACCTGGGGGAGGGCGCTCAAAGCAGTGCCTGCAACACATGAAAATAACAGAAAAAGTGCCATCAGTGTGTGTTTTTTTGTTTCTTAAAAAACATTTTATGAGTCATGCAGACTTTTCAATTTTCTCTCCAATAAGGGAGCCCCTCTAGGCATTTCTACCAGAGCTTTCACGGTGTTATCTTGCACTAGAATGAAGAGAAACAGCGAAGAAAAGGTTACTCCGGACATGTTCATCCAGATTTCTGTCTTTGTTAGAAAAGTGAGGCAGGGAGAAAGAAAAACAATTGTATATCTTGCTGTAGAACACAAGCCCAACATTATACTGTGATCGGGGCACTGTATCGCTTCCTGTCAATGAAGAAATCTTTTATCTTCCTTCGCCTTTTATCTCCTCCTGTCCTGTGATAATTTCCAGAGATTTCACATGAGTAGTGCAGTAAGCTTTGTTGCATTACAACAAGGTTCATTCACTGATAAGAGCCTGCTTTTGTTTAGAGATGGCATATTTCTGAAGGCATGTAATACCCAGAGAACTGATGTACATATATCTCTCTGATGAGTTATATAGCTATTTGTTGTTTTGTCTTTCGTGCTGTTTGGGTCCACAGGATGATCTCAGTGTAGCAGCTCCTTGATGTCATACTGTCTCACAGAAGAAGTGTATGGGAGGAGTTGCAGACCTGCTCTACATTTTTTCTGATGGAAAACTCTTTGGAAGACTCATTCACCGAGCTTTCTCACACTGAGGTTCTCAAGGGGCCTTCATAAATTGCCTGCGGCTTTAAAGCTGTAATATCCTCTCGTCTTTTAGACTGTCACTGGCATGGCTTAGATCCAAGAGTTGTAATAGCACGTTCTGAATCTACTCAGATGCTTGAGAGGATGACCGGGGTCGACGTCTTTCTTCTCAGAGTCCCTCACATCTGGAATGTGTAATGATGAAAAGGCAAACTTTGCCTCAGGTGTCTTAGAGGATAAAAGATGAGCTGTTTCTGACACTGAAATGGGGAGATGTTGCTAAACAGGATAGAGCTGTTGGATGGACACTCACATCCAACATTGTACTTAATTTCTACTTAAACAGAACAGCAATGATGATTAGGATATAATAATGTATCCACATTCAGTCTGTCTGCCTACAAGTCTGACCAGTCCTCTGCTGGGTGTCTCCACTGAAGCTTTGATCATAAAACTTTGTGTTTGAATGAAACAAAATGCATCTCTGGCTGCTTCCAGAGGTGTTTTTCCCCTCATCAGCTCAAACTGAGGAAGAAAGCAGGACACATCAAGTAGAGAAAAGCCTTTCAAGTTGATGTGTTGTCAGAGTGACTTGATGGATGGACTGATGCTAGATATCAGGCCTTGTGAAAAATTAATTCCTCCAGTCAGATAACATCTTTCCTGGAAAAAAAGAACTAACTAAGAGGAAGCTCAGATGTTTAACTTTTTGAACGATTTACTGTGGTAGCTGATTCCTCTTAAATGCTGCTAATACAGGGCTTGATTCACACGCTGGTGAGGTTGGGGTGCAATGGTATGTGCAGAAATCCTTGAATGAGATGAACTTTGAGCCGGAGAGGGAAGCGAACAAGAAAGGGAAATCTTCAGCGTGTTGTGGTTTAAGTGGTGTTTGTGGAGACGGCATTGTGACTCACTGAGCCATTCACTTTTACAGAGCTTCACAACTTCCTGAAGCTCCCCCTATTGTGTGGCAGACACTGTGGCACTGAACACAAGCACTGACCACTCAACTCTCAGAGAGGATTCTCACATTTTATTGGAAGACCGAGGAAAGTTGGAGGACCCATGTTGTCCTTCAAGTGCATGCTACCCTGGCTTGGCCCTTACTCATTGTTTCCACCTTTGTGCTGCTGCCTTTAAAGTCTATTATGAAAGCAGGAATGAGTAAAAAATACAAAAAAAACCCCAATATTGATCCATAATTCACTATAGATTTCAAAACCTTAGAGAAAAGAGATTCCAAACTTCTATGGCTTTGTTCCCCTTTCCTTAAAACTGATTAACCATGCCTTGACACTTTGGCTGCAGCTTCGTCTCACTGTGGCTTTAATTTATGGTGACCCTTTGCAGGTCAGTGTTGTATGGCCGTCACCTCCTGCAGGGATATTGTGGCTTGTCGGGTTTCCCTGTCTCTCACAGCGTCTGGGAGCAACGTGTGAATGCGTCTTGTGCTTCTTAACACACGGACATAATTGTACTGCTGTTGCATTTCATTCACAGAGACATGCTAACATTGGCAAGTGCTTAGACAGTTTTAATCTGTATATACTGTACATTTGATCACGCTGTTTAAATGGCACTTGTATATTTTAGTTTCTCAATCTGTTTTTGCTGAAACACAGAGTTTGTTTTGGTTCAGCATAGAAAATCAAACTGTGAAAAGTTGATAAGTAAAATATTATCTCTGATTTTGGATGAAAGAGTTCTCACACTAAGGATTGTTTTACTTGACAGCGAGTTAAACATTCCTTCCTGCAAAGAGGCTCAGCCAGGAAACTCAATTCTGAAAAGTATTATCTTTGGTAAAGGGTTTTAACTGACTTAGTCAGATGGACAGAAAAGATTTATTCCAGCTGAATTAACTCAAAGATTAGGTTTCTAGTTATAACCATCTTCCATATCAGAAAATAAATGACGTCGCATTAAAAACAACCTACAGAGGCATGCAAGCTGGTAGGCTAAAGTCCAATAATCTGTTACAACATGCACTTTTTTTCAAAGCCAACAATAACATCCTTGTGTTGGGGTTGAGTGTAGCTGTGATGGTCCGTAACAGACTTTCCAGTGTTCCTATGAGAGTTTGACTTTCCCATTCGTCATCGAAAACATCCGAAATGATTCTGCCAACAAAGTATTTTAAGACTCAACAACGTTCCTCTTAAAAATTCCTCTCCATAGTAGTATTTCCCCCACTAGTCAGCAGTTATGACTTAATATATCTGGAAATCTTTTTGCTCATACTCTCTCGAGAAATGTGCAGCTCTGACTTGACAGAAATTCAGAGAGAAAGTTGGTCAGATAGCCAAACACAGCAAATATAGGCACATAATTTTAAACAAGAATTCAAAGTTGGAAGAGAGACTTTTACTGTCTGACACAAACTGTTTTACTGCAGTTTGATGGCACGCTCTGCCAACAAAACCTAACGAGCGTCTTTTCACCCCTGACTTCTTGAAATTCACCTTGCTCTAGAACGGCATGGGCCCCTTGTGGGAAAGACGGGGCCGTGGGCGTCTCCTCTTCCAGCCGGATGGTCTGTGGGTCTGACCACCCCTCGCAGGGTTTTGCTGGACCAGCTTTCTCACCGTAGCTGCCTCTTCCAGCTCTCTGCCATGCTCCGTGGAGGCCATGGGACCTGGACAAGACACACACACACACAGAGGAGAGACCAATTAGATCCCCCAAAAATGGCCTCTTCAGTAAAAATGTGATTTCACAGCCTCCTCTCACCCAAAGTATCACATTTTGATTATGAGCCAAGTCCACCGGTGTCTAAAGAAAATGTGAAGCAAGATCCTAAGAGGGATTACAGGGGTAATGGATGAGGAAACAAGAGACATGTATAGATAAGTATGTGTGTGTGTGTGCGTGTGTGTGAGAGAGTGCGTGTGTGTGGGCCTCTTAAAGCCCACCCAGCATTGTAGTTCATCAAGTCACTGCGGTGCACCCAAACCACAGCAGATAGTCATAGTCCTGGATGAAGCAGGAAACCCAAACCCTCGTGTCTCATGTCTCTGTCACTCTCCCCCAAGATTACAAACACCACACAGTACCAGACCTTTGTATAGGTGCATCCTGTCGCAGTGTTTGATCCAAGATTAGAGATGAGCTTAATAGCAGAGTGTGTCTGGCAGAGAATGTGTGTGAACATCTTAGGTGTGTGTGAACATGTGCATGTGTGTGTTTGAGAGTGATCCCAGATGTTCTTAGTCAGCTCTCAATAAGTGTGGCCTGATCCCCTTAAGCCCCTCTTTTCCAAACGGTTAGGTCCACCTCAAGTATCTCTATAACCTTTCAGCCAATCTTAAACTGAGAGACCCCCTCTTGGAGAGCTAGAGATCTTTCTGGGGGAAAGGTTTGCAGAACTTGTAATGGGAGATTTAACGTGGGTGATCTTTCACACTAATAGTTTTTTTAGTCCAATGAAATCTGAGTAAAAGCAGAGCAGGATTTTCTTTATTCAGCCATGTCAAAGTGATTTAATATCTCAGTGAATAGGTATTGTTGGTGTTACTTAGCTACACAATTAAGCACTTTTAATTTGAATGAACAATTGAATGTACATTGTTCTCATAAACAAACAAAGTTACTGTAATGAAGCTGTGTAGATGTGATTAAGGGGGTACTTGGTGGTACTGTATTTGATGTTGAGGGAGTCACAAGAGACAGGTTTATAAAAGAGTGTAACACAGGAAGAGATATATGGATAGGAGGGTTTGGAGAGATTCCCATAAAAAAGGACTTGCTTCACATCATCAGACTACTTGGGAAGATAGTAGTGGGATGGGATGATAATCTAAAACATATGCATTGGCAAACTTGCATTACATCCATTAAATTCAGGTTTGATTACATTGACCAACAAACTTTGGCTGATGTTTCTTGTTCGCTTGGTTTTCAGCCACTTCTGTAGCTATTTTTAGTGCCAAGTCATGTTTCAAAGCTTTCAGAAAAATCCCAGTTACACAGTCATAATTACAACTTGGATGCTGATATGAACACTATTTACAAGTCAGAAACTCGTAATTACTGTAACTCCAATATAACATGAACGTTAGATTACACTTTTTAGACCACCCTTTTATACAAAAGTAGGCGTCGAGTAGCATTCCTTGTGTTGAGTAAGCTGACATTTATGTGCAAAAAACAGTTCACGTTTCTCACTCTTCCAAATTGATACAATGTTCTATGATCCTTTCTGCATTTCTAAAACTTTCTAAACCATTGGGCATTTTCTGTCAAAAAGCTGATTGACATCACTTATTTGGGGTCATGACATCCAAGGCTCCTCTCCTCAGAGACACTGACACCACTTTTTAGACTTAGAGTGACCTTTCTTGGGTTTATGAGGGCTTGGGCAAAGACACAGCTTAAGATAAGTCACCAAGACGACTGCAGAGGTGGACAAAAGTAGCAAGTTTACTGAAGACAGCATTTGAGCAGCTTACAAAAGCTATGATGATGCAAGGCTCCATGGTCCCTTAAAGTTATTTTCAGCATTTTTAGTTCAATATATGTATGTGTGGCAGAGTGGTGATATTTGCTGGTGGTGATGTGAACAAGGCACAGCTGTAACCCGAAGAACGTGGACTGATAGGGACTTTAAAAATACTACCTCTTAAACCTGCCTACTGCTTTCAAAACACTTCAGCATCTCCAACAGCCAAGATCAATTTATTTGAATAGAGGTTACCTTTCTTCAAGAGCAGACTTAAAAATGCCATTAGAAGCAAGCTAAACGTCTCTCTGTAGCCTTTCTTAATTAACGACCTTCAGCTGCGGCATATTGAAGGAATTTTTTAAAAGAACAACTTCCACTGAAATGCAGGAAACATCGAAGGGTCTCTAGCTTTCAGCTTTCAACAATGGCGAACTGCATGACTGAGCTAGACGAGCTTGTTGAATGTTTTGAATGTATATCCCTGAAACGCCAGACATCTCAAGTTCCATTTCCAAACTAATCTTCTTCCGTGAGCACATTACACACCATATTTGTGGGCGAACAGTGGGCTAATTCATTTGCAGCAGAGAAAGTCTCTGTTGCATATTTCTGCATCCAAAGCCCATCTTTGCCCCTAGGAGCACTAATCTGCACATTATCCTTTTGTTATTGTTCCAGATACAGAGTGAATGAGCGACGTTCACACATTCTGAAGGCATTCAGCTCATTTCTTTCAAATCCAAGGGGTTGAATGTTAATACAGTCTGTGTTTGGGTAGATTTTGAGGCTAACAGAAGTATTATGGGGAGGCCCTGCTTCCCTTTTGCCCCTGAAACACCCTTAGCAGTGAGAGGCAGAACACACACGCAAACAAAAGACTGTAGTCTTTGGCATTTATGTGGCAGTTTGCTAAAACTATTTTGTACAATGCTGTGTTCGTTGGACCACATTTTGAGGTCAAAAGTTGTTTTGGCTTTTATGAATGGCTGCACTTTCAGTTAGTAATTCCCTCAACGTATTCCCAGTCGAACATATGAAAAAGTGGCAAGTACTCATGTAGAAAAGGAAAGAGAACAGAAAAGTGAATTGACCATTGACCAATTGTGTTAGAAGTGACCCAATCCAATGTTAGAAAGGTGTAAAAGGTTTCAGACACTGTAGCATTTGACAAGCACTGCGTTAAAGCATACTGACACTTTCAATGTCTCACAGTGATACCTGCTGTAACTACAATGCTGTACAATGCTGAACGGCCAACTGAAATTGATCTTTGAGAGATGGTGCTGCACATGCATGGGGTCACACTCAATCACATACACACACTGCAATGCGAAATGGTAAGGTAATTGTACTTCGGCTGACACAACTCATCTGCCGTTCCTCTCCAGGTGGCTCAGGCTGTCATAACCCAGGTCCATAATGAGACAATTTAGATGTCTCCTGCCATGGCAAGCTGTCAACCACTGCTCAACACCGTGGTTTGAAGGGAGAACATCTTGTGATTCTCTTGACAAATCTCAACCATCCAATCTGGCTACAGGATGGAAAAGTGTAATGAAAGCTGCTGAAAATAAGCTAGGACCCAGCAATAACACCAGGAGTATAGATTAACTCTTGCAGCCTGTGGGGAGAGCATCACAATGCGACAGATATGACATACAGCAACACCTAGTTTTGTATCTCTACCCATCCGTAGTGGAATACAGATAGATTGAATGTGGCAGCATCTGTTGCATCAGGATAAGACCTTTTGATTGTTACTATGGTAGGTCTATCATTGGATAATGCATATTTCATCTCCATAAACAAAGATATCTCAGCTATTTTATTGCTCTGAAATTGGATCCAGTCTCTGTAGTATCCCATTTGATCTTTTCCCATGAGAGATACCCATGTTCAGCTGGTAAAACAGTAAAATGGCAGGATAACATACTGTATGTCTCACAACGATAAGCCTCTTATCTCTACTTCTGATGACCTTGGAGCCCTGGGTTTGCCCTCTTTCCACCAAATCTCAACACTTCTTTCCCCAGTTGGTAATTCCCTAATTAAAGTTTAATAAAGGGGGAATTTCAGGAATGCCTAGTTATTGCTGCTACTGGTTGCATGGCTGCCCCCTCCCTCAAAAAGAGGATAGAGAGGAGAGGTACAAGCAGAGGCAGAGAATAGTTGACAGTGTCTCAAACTGGCCTGTCTCCAAACTTATGATGAATAACTGGTCAGCTGCTCCCTAATTCCCCGTCCTACTTTCACCACCACCTCCTGAGGTGATATCTGTTATGTTGTCTTTTTCAAATGGCCAGCTCTTTGTCTTATTATGGCCCAGCGGAAAGTGGAATACTGACAGCTTATCACTGTTGAATCTGTAACAGTCCATCAGCGGAGCCTGGAGAGATATACATCTTCTAGCACTTGTCCATCCAGTCAGAAAAGAGAAATGGCTGTCCTCTGGTTTAACGCCAAGTTCATCAACTGCCCTCATGACTGGCAAGAGCAAACTGTATATCACATTGCTGTGTGTCAACGCAGGAACACAGACAGCATGGGAAATGGACTAGAGCGGCTTATTAATAGTTGTAAAGCTGATTTGTGTGTAACGACTGCCAAAACAACCACATAACAAATGTCTGCACTTGTAAATGCAGCAGCAACATAATGGTTTTTCTGCCACTAGGACATAAGAGATTAAACTATACCAGCCTGTGAGTTTAACTACAGCAACAAGTACACAGAGAAAAGTGTTGCATCAAATGTAAACATGCACCAGTCAAGCATGGCCTCCACAATTTAATCCATGCTGTGTTTAATTTTCTCTGTGTCACCGCAAATTGATTTGCTGTCCTCTTGAATCTTATCTGTTTGTTTACTCGTCTTGCTCATCACTCCCAGTCACACTGATTATGAATCAATTGTGTGCAATCTCATTGATCCACTGTCACGGTTGGATAAGCATCTCAAAAACATTTCATCCCTCCTCTGTGTTTGTTTTTGTTTTGTTTTTACTGTCCCTACATCACTTATCTGACACCTCTCCACCACAGCTATTGCTCACTGCAGTTGTATCTCGATGTGTAAACAAACAGCTGGCAGAGTGGGGATGGGTCGGTACTGGACTAAGAGAAGAAGAGGGGGGTTAGCTGTATGTGCCCACTGTGTGATTCTACTTCATCTTTCAGCATCAGAGACATTGTATTTGATCAAAGTAGTTTATTTTACTGTGATCGTTTTAACTATGATAGTGACAAAGCTCTGCTGTTGATTGGTTGGTCAGATTAACTTTCTCTTATTAACACACCCTAAATGCTACCACTAATAAAGCATTCCCCAACAATATACTCTAATATAATAGTGGATTGGATTTCCACTGCAAAAACAAACACAATATGATTACAATATTTGCTGGTCATGCACAGCATAATACAAAGAAAGCAACACTATTTGTGTGTAAATGGGAGGTAGTTGTAACCTATTATGTGCATGTGTAATCCTTATGGGTAACAAAACAATATTTGTGTTAGCAGGAGAGAGGAAGAATAAATACCCTGGTGTGTGTAGCCATGGTTATTACCATGACGTTGGAGGAGCAGGCCTGCTGTCTCCTTCGTGTGCCTCCCTCCTTCATTCACTAAAAGCAGAGGAATAGCTTTAGCTAATCAATCCCTCTATAGCATGCCATTACCACAAACATACTAACCCACACAACCAGACTCAGACATGTCACGGGCAAAAATGCTTCCCACTGCATAAGCACATTACAGGATAAGGATTATTTAGCCAAGGATGAGACGTGTTAATTGTGCCAAACATTCTCCTAACCTACAAATAAGCCCCAGTGCTTCCACAGCATCGTACTGAGGACTTGTTAGCTGCCCGATAGCCTCCCCACACATTCATCCAGCGCATATGGAATGGTGCCTAACCAAGGAGGCAGTCCCTCGTTGTTCAGCTTTCACAATCCAACATTTAGTGTCGGAAATGCTGCTTATCGCATGCCTACCAGTAAGTCTGGGCCTTGGCAGAAACTGGTACCAATTGCTTGCCGACTTTCAGACCACGTTACCATGGCAGCCACCATGAAAGGCGCTCAGTTTGGAGCAAAAAAGAATGACATTGTCAGTTGAAATCGACCAGGTTCTCATTTTTACAGATTTTTTTGCACACAGCCTGAATCCATGATCAGCCCTCCGACTGTGTGTGTGATGTTTTTAACCTCCTCTGGGAGCCACCACACTTGGCCGCTGACTGTTCGTCTCAGGGGGGGGGTTTGTTTTGGTCGTGAGCACTTTCTTTTATTTCTGTCGGGGACTGTTTGATATGCAGCATTGTTGTACTGTGATAATGCTAGGCTTGTGGCTGAGCTGAAGGCTGGCTTTGTCCGTACAAACTCAAATGAGGAAACTAAGGTGCATGAAAAGTTGCTCCCATTACTGCAGCGTTTCCTCCCTCTCCTAAAAGCAACCCCCTCTCTCTCACCCCCCTACACACTCTCACTGAAGGCTCAGAACAAATTAAAAACAAACTGTGCAGCCCACTAGTTTCTGGCTTTCTGCAGATGTCCCTTTGAGTCAGTCAGCTGCCTGTGAAGTGTGGAGCTATATATGCTCCTGAATTAGTGAGTGCATGAAATGATGAGGTGTGAGACTGCATACTCTGCTATGATCAGAGCGCTGCGAGTTCAAAGGGCCAGCAACAGCATTGAGACAGCTAATGAAGCCACTGACTCCCCTCACCACTTGACTGCCTTGTTGGTTTATTCACAATCCCACTCAAGTTGGAGGGGTGAATTTGTGGCTACAAGGTTACTGCAGGTTGGAGCCTAGTAAACAAGAGCAGCCCAGAGAGGGAAACACAAAATAACCTCTTAACAACTTTCCTCCAGGACTGTCAGAGGGGCTGAGGACAGAAACAGGAGAGATGCTGCTGCTGCTGCTGTTTCTGTGAACAGTAGCAAACTGAATCTATGCGCATGGCAGGTACAGTAGGTAGGTGAGGCTACCAACCGTTGCCCCAATCTCCAGAGATTGCATGTCAAGGGCAAAGGGATTCTCCAACCATCCGTTTCCATGGGCACGCTAATCAGATGTGAAACACAGCCCCTCCCCTCTCCTGTGTCATCACTCCCCCCATGCTGTGAACCTGCGTGTCTTCTCCCATTTGAGATGTGGAAGAAAAGAGAGAAACAGAAAGAGGGAGAGAAACGTCACTGCGCAGGGTTCACTGCAGCTCTGTATGCCTGAAGGGACCATTGCCTCTCCCACAGAATATACAGAACTATTAAAGGAAAATAGCAGCAACATTGCATCAGACTATATTACCTCCCAAACTAAAGAATACAAAACAATGACTCTGATACTTAAAGATAAACTTGATAGATTAGCTTACACAGTGTGTTATTGCCTGCAGTCATTGTTTGAGTTATAGTGGTATGTCACAATATTGGCTTAATCACATGTAAACTAATAAAACTGATGCTTACTTCAATGAGATCTGTTCCATTGTTGTTGCATTTCAACAAAACTCTTCAAATATGTAAAACAAGATCTCAGTAACTGATTGTGTTCGTTTTTAATAATATTTTTCCTTGGAGTCATACATTTTGACAGCAGAATTTATAAAAAACTGTAATACAAAATTGACCATATTATAAAGTTGCAGGCAAATAACTACTTCTTTTGTAGCACAAACAATACTTTATGCCACAGAGATAAATATGTCTATGAAAATAATAGCTGATGTTTTTATTTAATAAAAGATATAGAGATATTTAATGATAGTGGAAGTTCATTTTTTCATATATTACTATTTTTGATCGTCACTGATTGTCATAGTTTGGATGGTACATTTTTTGGATTTAGTGAAACATATGTCCTAGAACATTGTTTTATTATTACTATACTGAGCAGATGTTGTGTAGTAAAGTAGCACCGTTGGGTAAATGTTCTGCAATGAAACTTAAGAAAGCAACTCTGTCATACATATATAGTGAAGACATAAAATTCATAAACGTTTTTACTGACAGGTTCAGCTGCACAGTGCTGAAGGTGAGCTAAAGCTCAGTGTTTATTGGCCCTCTGCGTCTACGAGGTTTTCATCAACTGCTAGGATAAACTGTTTAGCTCATGTAGATGCATGTTTATGAATTCCATATATTGTTTTGCTCTTCATTTTTTCACAAACATCTGTTTGTGTTCAGGGGCCCTGAGTGCAGGGGGACCTCTCCTCTACAGTGTGTTAGACAGAGGGACACAGCAAGGGGGCCTGTACAGATCCAGGAAACAGTCTGTGGGGAGATTCAGGCTATTAGTCTGTGACAGATCATGTGATTGACCAGTATTTAAATGTAGACCTGTACGTGTGAAATCGTCTCCCAGGGAAAATAACATATGTGATCAAAGACACATCGATTTTGATGAATAATGCATGATTTCATAAATGAATGATCTGTGTGTTGTCACAGAAGGGACAACACACAGTGTGTGGAAAATGGAAAAGATCCTGTGATTTCTGTTTTCAAGCATTTCATCTGAGGCAAGAACATAAGGTACATGACTGTTTGAAACCGCATGAGGTGCACCACAATAGCTTATAATTCTCTGAGAACAAGCGAGACACGCACATCCTGCTGCCTAAGGCTTTGAGTTTAGGCAGATCCCAGTGGGGGCATCACTAAATGAACCCTAAATCTACTAAGTCCCTCTACACCATCTATAGCCCCAATCCAGTCTGCCATCTTCACAGCAATGAAATCCCTTTTTTGACTTACAACAGCCTAACAACAGCCAGCTGTGCAGCGCTTTTAGCCTCATATGAAATCTCACTGATCCATGATGTCGCCTATAGACGTTTGACGTTAATGGCGACAATACCCTAAACCATATTTATTTGATTCCCTTTTACTTCAACATAGTGTTTTAGCTGCTGAAATATTAATTTCTACCACAAATGACATCTCTAAAGCAATATACAGAAGTCATATTTTTCTATACTGGGTTTCGCTAAATTGAGCATGAAAGTAATTAAAGCACCTGCATTCCTAAAGACCACAGTATTTATTCTGTGGTCTGGCAACCCATTAATAAAAATGTCCACTCAGATCTTGATCAGGAATCTGATCTGCCTGGACTACCACTATAAATGTAACACTTTATGTTCAAAAAGAGAGTCATAAATCACTTTAATATTGAACACTGGTGGAAAACAGGGCAGTTTTTGAAAAAAAATATCTGGCTCTAATTAAGTTGTAAGGAGCGCCCTGGGCCTGAGGATAGGGTCTGGTGATCACATGAGGTCTGGTTAACACAGGACCCCAACCCCCCACCCCTCAACCTCATGTCCGAACCTCCAGGTTATGCCCTCAAAACTCTAAGGGGGGCCTGGACTGCACCAGACATATGCACAAGGAATCAAAATAGAGTCAGAATTCAATTTAGGTAATTTAAGTAATTCAACAGAACAGACTTCTTATTTACTGCCAAGAAGAGTAATTTCTCCACATATGAAATCTGTAAAGATGGACTAGATCTCCAGCTGTGAGGTTTTAAATGTTTCTGTGAGTTCCTGCACCATAGACAGCTTACCACTAAACTCCCAGATAGCCTGTCTTCCTGTCCTCCCTTTTATTTTTCTGTCCCTTGGCCTGTCTTTTACTCCCGTTTGCCCCCCCCTCCTTAACTGCATTCACTCTCAAGGGAAGATCTAAGTGAGTAGATTTATTCATTCAAAGGGTTCTGAATTACATTACACCAGCCCAGCAGTCACATATGCCAAAGTCTTCAACAGCTGAGCTCTCCAGGGAGCGTTAGCCCAAAGGTTAGCCTTATATCCCTACCAAATGAGTTATGATTTTTCTCTAAATCTCTTCCTCAACTCCCACTCACTCCAAAGCAATCGTGAGTGCCATTTACTGAGCTCATGTTGGGTGATATTGTACAGATGTGAAGTGGTTTATCACAAAAAGCCTCTCTAAAATTTCCTCCTGAAGCCTCCAGCTACACTGAGTCACATATAATGAACCCTAGCAGGGCCGAGCAATATGGATAAATTGATGGCGGTAGATGTAATTCTGTATCACTATAACAGTATTTCATATATTTTGGCTAGTTCATCAAATCACTTTATCATATTGATGCAGAAACTGTATAAAAATTCAACATTGCCATAAAATAGTCATGCTTATTGATTTGCAACATCGCTCACAATGGCCTAATATATCCAGAGATGTTAATCGTTAGCTACCATGGTACAATAAGTTTATGGTTGACAAATGCATATCATCTCACAGTTTGTATTGTCAATCATCATCCCCCTTTAAACCCAAGCAACATGATTACACACTGTGTGGAAGATGGCTGTAATGCTTCTATTTAAGCTCAAACAACCGCAAATCACCAGGAAGACAAGAAATCACTCTTTACTCACATCCCAAAACACATCTCAGGGATTGTTCAGTGTGTGTGTGTGTGTGTGTGTGTGTGTGTGTGTGTGTGTGTGTGTGTGTGCCTTGTCTGCAGTAGACGAACTACACTGATGCTGCAGGCGGCTGGCTCTATTTCCCTGTAATGCTTCATGAAGAGGAAATCCAGGTTCTTCATGAAATGGATTTCATCTGACCCAATGTGTGTGCGTGTGTGTGTGTGTGTGTGTGTGTGTGTGTGTGTGTGTGTGTGTGTGTGTGTGTGTGTGTGTGTGTATGTGCATATGTGTGTGTGTTTGACATAAACCCAGCTGGTGCTCACAAGCTCCTGTGCCTCAAACAAAAAAGAGGCTCTGTGATTCTCCATAATCCCGTAATAACCTTTCCACTGCTCCCCCTTTGACACAACTGTTTGCCCACTGTTATAATGTTATGCCTGGACATCTGGAAAAGTTTAGCAGCTTTTGTTCTCTCCACGGCCACCGTAATCACGTCCACAGGCACAAACACCTTCCTTGCATTTGAAAAACTGGGATTATGATTTAAAGCTTCCTGGTTACGGTTGGTTTAGAATTATAGATGTTATTTAACTAAATAATCAGACCTAGCTAGGTGTTATTTTATGCCTCTACGTGCCTTAATGAGTTGCTGCAAGCACTGTAGCCCTCCTCTTTTGGCAGTGCTTTGACCTGTAACACTCGGTTGAGCATCTGAGAGAGGCCGACTACAGTACAGTATGCATGCATGCTGGTGCCACAGAGCAGCCAGCCCCAACAATACATCAAAGTTTAATACGGAATAATAGCACTGCTGACAGCTCTCATAAAATCACCCCCTTCCCAAGCAGTCGATTTCTCTGCCAGATAATGGCTCTGATCTGGGCCTCATGCTCTTCTCATGCTCACAACAGCCTCACCTGTTCAACCCAGGCAGCGCAATTACACCTTCTGTCTATATGTGCGCGTACGTAGGTGTGTGCATGTGTCTGAGCCAGCTGCTATTGTTTTCCCCCCTTGCATCCCTAGGTGAAGATTGGCAGGGTGTTTCCATGGTGGAGAAAAATTGAGGTTTGATATCTCTGCGACCCTGTGCCAGACACAAGAGTGTTTTGAGACTAAGGACTGTTTATATACCAGTCTTAAGAGTTACACAGGGAGGACGAGTGATCGGCCTCGGGATGAATTATGGATACCACATGTCTAAAGCTGGAGCCCACTCTTGAGCCAGAGTGCTTTTCAAGGATGGGTAATTGAAGTGTGCTGTTAAAGGATGCTAATATTACAGAGAGAGGGCCACAGCTCTTTTAGTGTACTGAATGAATATTGGAAGTAGCATTAGGTTGTTTAGGTGAAATGCCTGTTGCACCAGGAGTTGTTGCTAATGTGCACATACCTCCATAAATACAATTTAGATTCACACTCTTGCACACTTCCCCACCCTATATCAGTCAGATTCAGCCCTATATGCATTGCTTCCTGCAAGTACACACACATGCTCTCTCGGTCTCACTCTCTGTGTATCTCTCTCTCCTTTCTCAGACACACATGTACACACACAGATGCCTGAGAGAGAGAGAGAGAAAGCCCACTGAACTGGAAAAGCGTTTGTCTCAAGATGAAAGGCTTCACACCCACTGCCTACATGCAGAGGCTCTTCCGACACCTTCCCGCGACAGCGCATAGTGTAGCAGAGGCTTGTGTTTAGCAGACACACTCCAGCTAGCATCCCTCCCCACACCCATCATCGCCGCAACACACTTGCATCCCTTCCTCTCTTTCAATCCCTTTCTCTCTCCCTCTCTGTCAATGGAGCTCTGATACTACAGTAGCAGCCAGGGAACAGAGAGGCACATAAGCAGCATGACTTGAACAACGTTGAGAAGGATAAGCTTCCATGAAAGCCTGAGGCACAGCAGTCTTGTTTTCTCCGATGCTGGTGTAGCACGGTGGGCTCTCAGGCGTGGAACATGCTTAGACACACGCAGGGCGTGAAAAATGACACTGACCATGATGCTAGATAATTGCTTCCCATTTACTCATGTGCTGAGAGCCTCAGACAAAAATAGCATGTCGCTATAACAAATGTGCTGGGAAGCATGGGAACTGTGAGTGCTGTGGCCATGGATCGATACACAGAGTGGACAGCATCTTGCAAGCATAAAGTCTACACAGCATCTTACAACCACAACATATTACTGTTTATATTATTAGGCCTTTATCTGCCAAGTCTACACAGCATCTTATAATTATAGTCTATGCAACATCTTATATACTGTCTATATCCAATAACATGGAGTCTGGTCTGCATCTTCTACATCCAGTATATTACATATAAACACAACCTGTGTGTGTCTGTGTCTTCTAAACCACTGTAGTTGGTAGGTAGGTGATAATCCCAAGAATGGTCCAGACATTTACACAGGCCTAACTGTTGTTTTTTCACACCACAATGTTACCTGCATCACATCTGCAGACTGGCCATTGCTCTTCAAACTAAAGCCCCCAGCCACATTTCTCAAAACCCTTATGCTCCTACGAGCCATCAGGGAGAATATGTCCTGCCGCTGTATAATTGTCCAAAGTCAGTGTTTTTGTTCAAAATATTAGATATTTTAGGTCCACAGTGGCATTAATATGTAGTCCAACAATGGCCACAGAGACGCAGCAGCACTTTACGGAAATTTACTGTGACAAGGCATCAAGACTGAGCTCCTCAAGAGACAATCCATGCATCTGGGATCTGTGCTCCCCTCATTGATGCGTACAACAATTACAGTCCTCATTATCATCACCACAGGAGGCACACACGCATATATAGGTGCTGTGTTACCCTGCTGCACAATCAAAGTCATGTAATAATCATATAGCACATGGGTCAGATGGAATAAATCAAGCCATAAATTAATCAGATTCACTCCATTTGCCACTCCACCTTACAGAACATGTGCCATGCATATCTTACATTTCATAACAGCCACAACAGTCACCCATACATCCAGCCTATATATCACTCAGGAGCAGCTCTACCCTTTCTCTCTCTCTCACACACACACACACATGAATGTCCATCAATAAAACCCTCTTAATATTTCATCTCCAAGTCACAGACTCTGCTTACATCAAGGTGAGACAGGGAGGAAAATGATACATCTAAGCTAGAAAGCACATTCAAGTTTACCATAAAAGCCATGGCAGTACAATAGCATACAGTATAACCACTGCAGTGCAGTACTGTACACAACCAGGTGCTGATATTCCTGCCTTTTAGAGCCCACACAAGGCTATCCATGCTGGGTAACTGATCAACTACAGCTGCCTGCACGAGCAGAAGGCAAACAGGAGAAAAATAGAAAGCAGAGAGAGGCGACCGGCGACGAGGCTGGCCGCTCCTGTACTCACCAGCACTGGCAGAACACAGCAGAGACACCAAGAGCACAATCACCAGCGTCAGGATCTTCACATTCATTTCTGCACTCCCCTCTGGCTCTCCGCTAGTCACTCGCTGATATACTGTAGTGGTGTGTGTGTGTGTATGTGTGTATGTGTGTGTGTGTGTGTGTGTGTAGATGGGAGGGAGAGAGAGAGAGAGGGAGAGAGGGAGAGAGAGAGCAGCTGAGCGAGCAAGAAAGAGGGAAAGAGACTGTTTGCTCTCCTGTGTATGTGTATGTAAGAAGTGAGTGTGTCAATTTGTGGGAATGTGTATGTGGCTCCCTGACTGTGCCTGTGTATTTGTCTAAATGCGTATTTGTATATCAGTGTGTGACAGCGCCACTCCAAGACTGAAGGCACGTCTTTATCTGAGCTCTCCCACGGAGGTGTGTGTGTGTGTGCGCGTCTCCTCTCTTCTTCTGTCAGAGAAACGGCAGCATGAGCCAAGTTCAGTGGAGCTGTGAGTGTGCTGGAAGTCAGCTTGCAGGTCTGTCTGTCGGTGTGTGTGTGCCTGAGTGTGTGTATGAGTCCTGTTTGCCTTGGATAAGGAGGCTAGTTGGTCATGTGGCTTATGTATCATTGACTCCGTGGGTCACGGAAAAGCCCCCCTATTCCACCGTCAGCTGCCCTCTCCACCCCCTTTTCCACAAACATGCACGCATGCAAGTGCACAAGGCTGAGGAAAGAGAGGGCTGGGAGGTGGCAGAAGGAGGGAGGGAAGGGGGAGAAGAAGGAGGAGCACGGAGGTGAAGGGTGGGGGGTGTATGCAGGTTTATGATAATACCCAAACAGATGCTCTTGTTGAAAACTCTTTGAATTGCAAACAGGGCCGTTTGCCAGGAATCCAGGAATCAAAATACCAGCTTATGAGGGGAAGTAGATGAAAGAAGGGAAGGTGTGAGATGAGGTTCATGCTTTCCTGCTTTTGTATCTACGCCAGCTGTATAGACCTTTCTTCCTCACACTATTCTTTGCCCACAGTGGTGTTGGCGGCCCCATCTTGCTAAAGGTGCAGTTTAAATCATTCGCACCGTTTGAAGTTAGCGTCCGTGACACGGGGAGTAGCCACAGGAAAAAACTTATCAGACTCTACCCGATCCCATCGCTCGCACTATTTGTTTCACGGCCCCTGAAGTCCTTTGTTTTATTTTGTTACGCCGATTATATTCTTTCAACGAACAAAAGCCGCAAGAAAACCACCTCCCTACACAGCTAGAAAATGAGGCAACTTAGTTTTTTTTTTCATTTGTTTATCAGACAATAAACAGGAAAGGTTGCATTTCTTGCTTTGAATTGTGAGAACTGTAAGTAGACACAGGAACTATACAACAACTTTTCTTATCGCGTTTAGCCATAGAGCGACATCAAGGCGACAAGTTTCTGCGTCCACTCTTGAGACGAAAATCATTTTGGAAGGACCTTACATTTTGTTGGCTCTAAACAACGCATGCAGAAAATGTACAACAACATTTTGAACTCCACCCTATGACGTGGATTTGCTGATCTGGCTCAACAACCCTGATTATATGACATGAGTTCACTTTAGAGTTGTAGATTTTAGTCCCCAAAGGCTTGCAGTGACACATGATGGATGGATCGCCTTTGGTCACAACCTCCAGACACAACCCCCCTAGACTATGTCTTCCACACAACCCCTTTTCTATATGTTGTCACTAAACAGTCACTTCAGTGGTGTAGACCTGAGAAGAGGGGCCCTGTGACCCTCGACTACTGCTTCACACAGCCCAGCCATTGTCTCCCTAAGGCTCTGGGTCCCAGGGGCCAACATGTCTGTGCCACCCACTTGAGATCCAACAACAAGAGCACCTTCCATTTTTACATGCAGCACTTGAAGCCTTCACTTCATGTGAAGCAATCCTCTCACCTCAGGGGTGGCCAAGCCCCCAGGGCTAAAGATGCTTATCCAAGCCTGTCCTTTTTATAGCTGAAAGATAATTCGCCCAAGTGCCTTTAAAAGAATCTGTTCACAGCATTTTCTCAAAGGTGCTCGCTGATCACTGAAAGAAAGCATGGGCAATTCTTTCCAATTGTACATAATGAGACATAGCGGGGATTATGATGCCATTACCTGCCCACTTAGTAGTTAGTAGTAATTCAAAATTCAATTCAATCCAACATTCAGGAATAATTTCAAAGCAATGTAGTGAAACTGCCTGCAGAGTTGTTTTAAATTAACAGTTAATGTGCATGAGCAGGGTACCAAAACGGAAACCAGGGCAAACATCCAGAATGTGCTGAATCCAGGTGCTACCCATGATAATTTATGACTGTGGGTTTACTAGTCATTAAAACGTCTTATGGATATGAATGAGAATGTGTGAGACATTGTAAAGTTGGCAGTACGAGCTTAAACATTTGCACTCTCTAAGCTTTAATTGTCTTAGCTTGAAGCAAAGCTTGTAATGAAAATGTAACAGATGGTGTTTCCACAGAGTGTATCAGTGGACGGTGTGCCGTGATGTGAGCGTAAGCCAGTGGCCGATCCGGGCATGTTGAGTGAGACCTGGAAACCATGACACGGGCAGCAACAGTCAAAGGGCAACAATACAGCCACATCTGCCTCCACACAGGAAACACTTGGCTGTTTACAGGAAGTGTGTGATGAAGGAATGTGGTATATGTCTGGATTTGGTCACTGATGACGACTTTTCCTGATTCCTGAGTTTTTAATAATAGGCAGTAGACATTCCTGATATAAGTGGAATGAGATGATGCAGAGAGGGTATCTTCGCATTTCCTCTGAGACATATTTTCTTTTCAAGTATGATTCAGTCATATACTTTAAGAATTATCAACAGGTGGCCTCTCAGCTGTGGATAAATTAGTCCCCTGATCTCAGAAAAGATTTGCTGCATTATTTACTGTATTCACAATTACTGTTTTTCCTGTTTGTCATCCGCTTCTATATAAAGCTCCTGATTTCTGAAATGCTAATGAAGTGTGCGGATGTTTGTTTGTATTGTTGTTTGGATGATTGAATGAGCAGTGGCAGGCCGCTCGTGTTGTTATTGTTGTGCAAAAGTGAACTTCCATGTCCGCTTCCATTTCCAGCGCATCCATCAGATACAGCCCACCTTTATTAAAATGAAAAACAAATCAAAACCTCCATCAAGATAAGAGTCACAGTCAACAGCTTAAATGAATGCAGAATGTCTAAGTGAGTTCAGGTCGAGGTTGCTAATTAGCTTCTCTTGAGAGATCAGCAGTGAGAGGAGACACTGTGACATCTTCATTAAGACGTTTCAAAGTCTGCATTTTCTCGAAGAGATGAGAGAATCTGAGCAGTGTTTTGCTCGTCTGAGACTTTAAACAAATGTGATCCTCCCCTCAGGCAGCCTGTGTTTCATATCATGAAATGTCAAGAATCAGAGGCTTGGTGGATTAACCTATCTGCCTTTAATTGTGACATTATCAGCAGCACTGCAAATTCAACTGAGAAATGTTCCCCCATGGTAGATAGGGTAGCAATTTTCTGCCAGTCAGTGCCTCAGAGAAACCACACACATACAGTACTTTTCCTTTTTATTTCATACTTGCATGAATAGAGTCCATAGCAATCATCAGAAGAGTATAAAGGACTGCTGTTGTCCTGAAATGCAGCAGTTAACAATTATCTTAAACAGTTCCCACAGAAATCACTGTGAATTTTTAGGTTTCTCTCTTTTTGGGAAGAAATTATGACAGACAGGAGGCGTGTTTATTCCTGAATCTGGGCAGCAGCTGGGGTTTATATCCTCTAATGTCGAACAGGCTCTGAACTGAGAATAATCACAAACCTTTGACATGAGAGTGCTGTCGGTCCAGACAGGAAAGCAGTTTTCACAATAATCATATAAATACAAATTACCTTCTCATCTTCCTCCCCTTCCTCATTCTACTTAGACAGATTCATTATCTGTAGTGTAATTTGAAATCCAAAATAACCCAATAGATATTATTACATTTTTCATCGTGAGCTTCCAAGTCATTTTCACAGCTTCTCTCCCTCTGAATTAACCAGACAAATTATCCCCTGAGACCAGATGTTGTGGTGTTGCATGACTCTCAGACAGTCATCTCTATAATCAGTCCAATATGGTCCATCAGTCTTTGGAAACAAAGTGGTCTGCAGACAGGAAAAAGATGTGTTGTGAGATGACAATGTAGTGTAACCGCCTAGAGATAAAAAGGCAACTTTTTATTTCCAGGGAGTTTGTTTCACCAGCAGTTTTATGAATCATAATATCTCTCTAAGGTGACTTCCATCTTAGCAGATTTGGAGGCACGGAGAGCAGAGGTTGCACCTGCAGGATGTGCCCTTTTTAAAAAAATACACATAGATTTTACACAAGCAGCTCTCCAAATAATGACATGGTTAGTATTTTACTATACATTTGCTGCTATGGTTTGAGGCACAGGCAGGATCAAACTCAAAGAGCATGTACAAAACACACTGCACACCCTCATAAGCCTGTCAAATCCAGATATTGTAAAACAACAAATAATGGATGCCTTTTGAATCGGTCTGCGCTCTCCGCTGTCTAATCAGAAATGAAAATCTACTGGGGGTTTTTTCTCCAGGTGGCAGGTGATAGGAGCCCTGCTGCTGACATCACCCTCAGAGCTCTATGTTTGACTGCTACTGTTGAATGCCTTCCGAAACCATCTTAAGCTTGACTCCTCACCTTTAACTGTGCTGCACTCGTTGATGTGTGTTGGTACTGTATGTGCTGCAGAGAGGGGAATCGGTGGCTGCTTGCCAGCTTTTCACATGCTTCCATGCACTTAAAAATACCAATCTCCTGGCCCCTGAGTGCGCTATTCTTCAGGAGTACTTTTTTTCCTCTGTATGCAGAAGATTTGATGATCATCCACCCTTCCTTTATTGTAGCAGAGGATCAAACACAGTCAAAACAAGCTAAATGGAGGAGGCGTTGTATCCAAAGTGGGTAACGGCTCTCTTCCCCTCCAATATTGTTGTCCTTATCAAAAGATTAATCAGTGCTACGCAGTTTGGAAATGGCTGATTTGTTTCTTATAGACGCTGCTGATTTTTTTAAAGTGCTGAGGGTTGAGCGTGCCAAGGCTTGATCTCGCTGACATACAGTGAGATGGAGAAATGTGACTTGACAGATGAGAGATAAGCAAATGTTTTCTGGGGGAGAAGACAGACTCTGAAAACAGACATGAGGTGTCTTTGAAAAGGGTCTTTGAAAGCTCACAGAGCCTGAGTCTATGCTGCGAAGTGAAGAAGTTGAAGATCAACGTCTGCCGGAACAGAGCTAGCTGAACCTTTCACTAAATTCACTAATGTTCTTCCGCCTCGATACAAGTCGTGGGATGTTTTAAGGAGGAAACAGTTGCTATGAAGACACATTTTTTACCTGCTACATAAGAACCTGACCTCCCAAATCCCTTTGCTGTAGATTTTTTTTTTTCGTGAAGGTTTTTATTTCATTTTTCTTCCTTATTTTTCTATATATGCATGTAGATACATTTCCTAGAAAAGCAATAACTGCAAGACAAAACAGTCACGCACCTATAGAAAATATGATCTGATTACATTTTGGAGCAGTGTTGCATAGCTTTGCAGATTAATGTAGCAAACTTGATCTTGAAATCACTGTAGGCTGGTGATATTCTGTATTTTTGCCAACAAATCCCTCAAAAAGACTAAAACCAGCAGTGCATTACTTTGTTTATCAATGCTGTCCAACATCCCCAGCCTGCCTGTGGATTCGTAGTAAAAAAGTGCTCAAGGTGTCAGTTGTGCATTTGTTGAACTTATTTCAGCTGCAAAGTTTAAGCTACAGGCACAATTGTTGGTTTCTGTCTTTTATGACAAATAAGAAAGATTTCAAATATCACCAGACATAAGCACACAAACTTTTAATAGAGTGAAAGTTTGCCAAAATCAATGTAATTAATTGATTCCTTGCAGTCCGGTGAAGGAAATCTGATCTCAAGTTCAATTTTGGTGAACTTTGACCAACAAATTCACAAATTCATAGCATATCAGCTATGGGCCACTACCCACTTTTATTCCACCTCTTCTGTAGAAACTGCTAGAGAGAATTATGACACAGTTCAGAAAAATCCAATCATATTAAGTTTACTATGAATGACACACAAAGGCTTTAAATCCTCACATTTGAGACGTTGCAACAAGCAAATATTTGGCATGTGACGTTAAAAACGGACTAAAACGATTATTTAATATTAAAATTGTAGTAGTAATGTTGAACTCATCAATTACTCAAGTAAGTGTTGCAGCTCTAAATGTCTCTATTGAATTAATGAAATATACAATCCTGAAAACAAAATGCCAGAGAGAAGTAAATGGCATAGTAGAAGCTCAGGGGAGCAATTGTGACATCCTAGTGATAGCCCAACTAGCTAATGTGTTAGCAGTTAGCTCGTATTAGTATTCATAATATTACATAGCGTCTAAAACATTTTTGGCTCTGACTTTGCCTTTATCCTTTCCTCCCTCAAGATAAAAACAACCCACCCATAGGCTTACTCAGGGAAGATGACTACTGCATGTTGACATGGGAATATCTAAATAATGCATGAAATAGTTTAATTATCAGTGTCGTTAGTGTAATAGTTGAATTTATTGTGGTGATTATGGTCGGACATTAAGCATCTCAAATGCCTCTTGATCTTACTGTGATTGATTTTTTTAAATACTTGTAGACACAGTACAGATTCTTAAGGCAGGAGGACTTTGAACACTCCTGTAAATAAACAGAGGAAAAGTATCTTGTAGCCAAGACTGACAATTTTAATTGAATACGAGCGAGTACAGAAAAGTAAAGGTGACTTAAAGAACAAAGTGGGGAAACTCTGTTTTGAAGTCGCTGTTCTTTTGTCTCTTATCTATCTGTAAAATTTCTCTTTGATGTCTTGTCACCTTCTCCATTATGAATTCTCTTTGCTCTTTCTGGGAAGAAAAACTCCACAATCCTGCATTTCAACAATTCCCTTTTTTATTTTTCCGATATGTGCAATCAAAGTAAATTATTCATGGATGCTCTGACTATAAAGTTTAAGCAGCTCTGGTGACTCTATTTCCCCCAGCTGCTATTGTTATGAACAAAAAGAGGAAAGGGGCAAGAAAAGGCAACTTCATTAATGGCACATTATGTTTTATGGTGGACTTGGAACTTCAAGTATCCTGAGCATAATTTGTCTCTGTTTTATGTGAGCCACCCCGGTCCCCACCTGCCTCAGTTGGGGTAGATGAAGGGCATTTCTCGACATGAGCTTAGAGACCCATTAAACAGGCTTTTATATGTACTTCAATGAAATGCAGATGGAGAACACCTGACAGTTGAATGAAAGCTCGTATTCTTTAAATTATTTTCTTTATGTTTGGTTTTCTTACTTAACAAATAGTCAGGCACAATATTTATGAGTTTCATCGAACACTCAATTAGAAAACTTAGTGAGTTAGTGATGCTTCTCTGCTGAAAAAGTCTGCTTGCCAGAAAAAAAGAGAAATATCGTTTCTTTGTACTGTGACGATTTTAAAGTTAAATAGTTATAAAGTTAAATACGACTGTGGAAAGAATTTAAAGGAAGAAAAGAGACAAGAAAGACAAACAAAAAAGGGAAATGGAACCAGTGAAGGATATGCTGTCCTTTGTACTTGTGGCATGTTGGCAGCATTTGATGAATGGACGTCTCTGAAGGAAAGGCGTCTCTTCTCAGACAACGCCTGACCTCTCTGAGTTACGTAGCAACTAGACTTCTGGCGTTAGGAATTGTATTTCACATCATTTTTATCTATGAATGCACACAACCGCCATAAATCTAAAGCAGACGTGTGTTCCATTAAATAAGAGCGATAACGTTTTCTTAACTCTTTCTCTGTTAACCCTTCAGCGTCGGTTTGGGGTCAATTGAACAGTTCCTGCTATTTGGTTTCACTAACTGCCAGACGTTGTTTTTCTGGCATCACATCTGACACAGCCCAACAAATGGCTAATGCCTCAAGTATAAAATCTCCCCACCAACCCTCAAAACACATGTACACACACAGCCACTCTCGCATATCAACACTAGAAGGCTGGAGTCTTTCACACCACAGCAAAGCCTTTTAGTGCTGCGATGTCAACACGTGGCTTCATACAATTAACACATTTTCACCGGAGCAAATCTATCTATTTATTGATGCTGTATTTTGAGGGAAAAAATGGTGCCTCTAGACACATTTCTCATTATTTAAAATCACTGACTCTGATTCATTGGCTCTGGGGTACCAACCAAACTAATTATGAGAAGATATTTTTTGCGGTTGTTGTGCAGCTCATTTCAGCCTCCCCGCAGATTGTAAAATCATCAACCAGTTTAAGATTACTTTGCATTGCACTACAATAATCAAGATTTTCACTGCAAGCTGCTAGAAATCATTCGATTGATTGAGGAACGTACTTTTTAAAGCACATTAAAGTTATTTAGTCATGTTGATTAGAGATCAAGAAGAAAATTGAAAGCACACTTGTAAAACCTCATCCAGCTCTTTGATGTTATAAAGTTAAGGGTGCGACACTGATGACCAGCGTGGTATTCATACTTCTAGATGGATTTGGCTGTACTGGATGCTGGCGCTCATTTATACTGCTTCATGTTTCAGCTGTTGGAGTCATCAAACCATTACATCACACCATAAACTCGAGAGATGAACCCATGGACACCTGCACCTCCCTTATCTGTGCACATTTGATGTGAGTACAGTAGGACTGAGGAATAAACTTGATTTCATAAAATGTTGTGTTATATAATTTATACTTCAGCTGACTAAAAGTTGCTTTTTTAAAGGTTTGGGTTAATGGTTCTAGTTCAGGGATAAATAAGAAAACTTAAGAAGATTAAAACTTAACTCTCAGTTACTATATTTGGGAATTAAAACCAGATCACCAGAGCTGAGGAGAAGTTACACAACCAAGTCTGAACAAAGGGGAAATAATTTATTTGAATGACTCTTAACCAGCCTGATACTAAAACTAACATTTAGTTTTAAAATAGTGGCTCCATCCATTCATTTTCACCATATGTCCCACTTGAGTGACAATCTCACATGTTGCTTCAGTTTATTGTCATAGCATTGTTAATGCAAGTCAGCTGCAATTTTGCAAAACATCAGACAGCCTTGCCTTCATTGTGCTCAATCCAAAGTCCACCCATTACTTCACAGACATTTGGTGTCATGATTATCCATTCAGCAAAGCATGCTAATCTTCTCTGTTTTGCATTAACCAAGAGAACAATAATCGCCTAATTAAGGACAGCAGGACATGTGATAGATCAGTTTACAAAAGCCCCTGCTGGAGCGGCAGATGGTCTTTTGTGCTTATACACTTTAAATTTTGAATTTTGAAAATAATTTCAGATAATATTCAATTTTTTCCCCCATGGTAGATCAAATATCGACTATAAAGGTCAGCCCTGCCCTGTCACACCATATTTCTTACACCATCTTTCAACCATGTGTGAAAAACATTTTGCTGTTATGTTGCATTTAAACATTAATCTGATACCCTGCACGACCGCACGTTTCTGTCAAGTTATTAAATGCGTAGTAGTAGAGCAGTAAACACTCAGACTTGCTGCATTTTCTCTCAACTTTCCCTTTTCAAAGACAAACCAAGCAGCAACAAACCATGAAATGACTGAAATAATCTTATTATGGTCTCCCAGTGCGTCTTCGTGCCAATATAATAGCTTCATTCTACAATACATTTCTTTGGGAGCAGTGTTTGTGGGTTCAGGCCTCTCCAGCTGAGTGGTTCAATATCTGCATGTCTGGATTTCAGCAGCACCACCGACACTCTGTGACAGCTCTGCCTGAACCAGCATAGTCCTCCAGTGGAGGTGGCGAGGTGACTCTGTTAGCCTGGGAAAACAGGGAGGATGTTCGGTCCCACATTCCCCCTCTGATCACCACTCCAACTGGTTTAAATGAGAGAGTGAGCAGGCGTCTGAAGCATTTTGCTCTGCTTGTCCTGATGTGTTTGTGATCAAATGAGTGGTCAGGCCCCCTCAGTGGTCGCTCATTATCTGGACACTGAGCCCGCTCTGCGCTGTGGGAGGCTCTTCAGCTCAGATAAGCCTGGAATGCTTCATGTATGGTGTCACCTTAAAACATACAGTCGATAAAAAGTGAAGTGGTTATTGTCTTAAAACATTTATCCAAATATTGGTGATTTCTGTGAAACTGTGCATGAAAAGTTTGGGTATATATGATTTTCTCTCAGTGGCCAACTTCTATTATATTGACTTATTTCTGATCATCAAACTTTTATTATGATCTGCAAACAGCTTTTCAAGCCAAAGAATAAAAGGCATCGTCTTGGGCTTACTCAAAAAATATCCCTATCCAATAGCATTCGTGTGTGAAATAAGCCCATTTTTCTGTTATTTTAACACGATTTCAACCCATATAAAGTCGTTTTCACACTCTGCCTCCCTTGGCAGCAGTTGCAGAGCGCCTCTGTGGGTTGCTGGAATGGTTTGTTTGTTGCACATGAAAGAAATGGATCTGAGCTTTTCTATGCAGATGTTTATTCACTGTGGCACTGCTTCAGAAGAGTCCAAGAGAAAACACTCTCTCTCTACGGTTGGCAGTTTGTAAATTAATTGATTTATTTGGCTTGGAAAGATTGCGTGCATCACATATTTTGGAGCAATCAAATCAGCAATTATGTGGTTTCAAGTTGCATGTTTGCGTCCAGCTGTGACAAGCTCGACTGTCCTCAGAGAAGTCTGGCTGGATTCAATGTCTGCTGAAGAAAGCTGATTGCCTCGCATCATGATTAAAGATAAATAATGTGTTGACATGACAGAAACACATACTATTATTATTAAAATATGGTATAAGCTTTAATGTATTGATGCCTTTTCACGGTTGATCCATGATCATTCTTTTAGATTTTGGCAGTCAAGTAGGAAAACGTCAAATATTGCCTCATCAGTCGTCTTATAGTTTTCCAACTGGAGTCAAGAATGTACACTGTGGGGAAAAACATCCAAACAACAGTAAGGAATAATTCGACAAAATAGCAGGAGATGTAATACATTCTGTATTAGATTACATGTAAGACATGGACTGTATATTGTCTTTACTATAAAACATGGCCAATATTTCTTTAAATACCTTCAGACACGTGAAAGCTTGCTGAGAAGAGAAATGATGAAATAAGATCCCTCTTTTCTGGTGTTTACTTTCACTGGTGGGAAGACTGGTGGGTTAAAACAACCTTTTCTCCTTGAAATTATGTTCATATACAACACATTTTCCAAAGCAAATATGATATGCTAGAAATGTAATACTGGCATAATTGCATTTTCCCTTTACATAATGAGAATATGTTGATTGACATATTTGACAAGTTGCTACAAAGTTGATTGTGTAAAGTATTCATAGATAACATACCTAGAGATTTTTTACCCACCAAAATATGTGATCTTGCAATACAATATCTGCTAGTAGAAAGCAGTATTAAACTTTTGTTTGTTTCTTCCTTTTTATGTGTAGGCACTGGCAGCACTTGCTCAAGGATAAGGACAGGCCATCTGACTATAACTGTGCAGATTATATCCATGAAGGGATGACATTTATTTTGGAAAACAATTTGGTAGTATACAGGGTAGCGTTAAAGGTATCCTGAGGAATTTCTGACCAGCAGTGGTACAATAGAGCAATGTTTTAAATAGTAGTTACATGTTTTGTATCTCAAGCTCAACTACCACGTGCACAAAGATGCACGTATATTCACATGCAGATATGTAGTGCATGCATGCCATGAAACAGGAAGAAGATGAAACAATATCATAAATATTAAGAAAGCTGGATTTGGCATAGCGAGTCAACATTTCTGCTAATTTGTCAAACCAGCAACAAGGTACTGCTGCAAAAAACGTGTTAGTTGCAGCCCTAAATCCACAAATCTATTTAAATCTATACTGTTTTGATCCGAGTTGGATGTCTGTCAGGTCAACAAAAGAAAAAACTAAATATTTAACACCTTTATTAGGTCTCAATGATGCACACAATGCATCTAGGTAAGAGACAGTGAATGTAAACATAACTGTGTTTACAACAAAACTCCTCAAGGTACATTTAAATTTCATGAGTTTCAGCTGAGACTGAAAATATCTAGACTATTATTTACTGTTCATTAGTCATTGACATGCATTTTAATTGTTTACATGTTTATGTGCAGTTGTTGCCAAGATAAAGATGTGGATGTGAGTAGGTAATTGTCAGCAATGTATTATTGGATTACTTAAATATGATTATCATAGAAAAGCACTACTTGATATTCTACTGTTAAATTTCAGCTCACATGTATTACCGCTGATCAAAGCTAAATCGAGGTTCCTGCTGTCTCATTGAAAATCCTCTGTTGCTGCTTTAATGCTCAAGCAGGTACGGCATCGCATGCAACAGCCCAAGGGCAAACAACGATGGGGGGGCGGGTGGACACAACTTTGGTGTGGGCCATCTGTGTGCTATTTAGTCCAGCCCCAGCAGTCATGGCTGCTTAATTCAAAAACTGTCAGGGACTGTCATTAGGTGCGGACATTTAAAAGCTTCAGATTTCATTAGCCACAGGAAGGGCCACATTACCCTCAGGATTAATGTCAGGTTTCGCGGTTCAGCGCTACAGCAGTGGACTGCATTAATGTGACTGGGTTGACCCTCTTGTTTAAATACACACTAACTTATTAAGCATTATGTAGACCAGGAGAAGCCCTTAAATAGCCCATGAATTATAGACATTTCATACAAGCAACATTCTTTTTTACACCTCAAAAATCCCACCACTTCCTGTACAGGCTAAGATACAATCACAGAGCACTAAATCTTCAGCCGAGGGGAGTTATCTGCCATTCCACAGCCAAATGTTTTGTGTATACTCTTAAAGGCAGTATTGCTCCCACTGTTGCATCATCACGGCTGTTTCATAACAACTTGTGCTCTATAGTGACTTGATGATGCGAGGTGGGCGGTGTGTGTTGTAGAGGTGACGCCATACTGAACATGCCAGGAACCGTCCTGTCAGCCACGAGCTCGCTATCTAGAAGGAAGACGAAGAGAGCTGAGTCATATTGTAGTGAGACATCCAAAAAGACAATAACTCGCTGAGGATGAGCCGAGTCATCACTCTTCCTGTTTTAATCAGGAGACATGGGCCCTCTAGCAGCTAATCATCTCATCTCCTTCCTTCCCTGTGATGATTATAGAAAAATATGGTGGGAGCTTCTCGAATTTCAGCAGCTCAGTTGCATTTTCTTGCAGGAGGTTTCAATAAAATATTCAACCTTGCTCGCTTAATAATGAACATGAAACTGTCAGCACCGGTGAACTAAATGAGACTTAATCGAGCAGTGTGCAGCTCTTTGTGCCATTTTGCTACATCATGTTGACATGTTTCCAAGGCCCAGAGGCTGTGAATGTAATACAGTCTGTCCTCCTGAGGGGCGGCGGCACTGTTTGTTGGGGGGGTCACAGAGCCTCTGTGTTTCATCACTTAGCCATTCATCACAATGTCACCCAACTGCCTGCGTGTCAGGACTCTCAGCATGCTTTACCAGGTGTGAGAGAGGTCTGAATTTCGGGGGCTTTTAATCAGGAAATGATTGCAAGCAGCCATGATTCATGGTGTGGTCTGGTTGTCATAGTATATATGTTGAGCTCCAGAAGCAGCATCTTAAGGTTGAAATGTATACCTCCACTCCTGAGAGCCATACCTGCACCGACGGGATCTGCTTCCTCTGCAGAGTGGAGGCCTGAGCTCACTTTCCAGAGTTTTGACAGATCTCAAGAGGGAGAACAATATAAATGTTTGAAAGGCAGTTTGGACTCAATTCCCTTTCATCTTTTTTTTTTCCCTTCACACAAAACCTGCGGACTGTTTTCTATGTCAGCCAGAGGGGGGGTTAGACCTTTGTGGAGTAGCAGCGAGTTCCGCCATAACGCTGACTTGGCAGTGAATCCATTTTTGCAATTAACACTTTGTTTATGCTCTCACTTCGGTGCCCAGTGGGCTCTGAAGTAAGCGCATAATCCTTAAAGTGGGAGGGGGGGCATCACCGTTTAATGCCCTTTATTACTCAAGTGCAGTCAGTCAATATCTCTGTCGCAGCAGAGGATGTCAGACAAATGTGTTGATGTGTTCGAGTTGAGCTTTAATACATTCCAGGCTCCGTTATTGTCAACCACTGACTATGATCACTGAAACTAACAGGATATTTAGATGATTTGTTCTGCCGTATCTGATATTGTTCAGGTTCATTTTCTTTGCTGTCATCAACATCCTCGTATAAGACCGAAAACTGTATGAGTTATGGATAATGATCTCTTAAGAGTTTTCTGTCATACATCCCCTTTGTCTGGACTACTCCAGAGGACAAGTAATTCAGTGTATATTTAACTTAACATCTGCTACTCATGGCGTCAGACCAACAAGTAATTAAACAACTGGTCTGATGCCACTATCAGCAAGACAGAGTCATTTGTCAGAGCCTTCAACAACCGTTACAAATCTGTATTTTAGGTTTACATAAAAACGACTTAGGGACTTAGTTAATTAAGGAAATTGATCTTGGCTCTGGTTAATATGTGATATAATATGTGATCACAGAAACACCTTGGAAGATACAACCCCCTGCTGGAAAGCAGTTAAAAAATAAATATTTGTATTTCCTCAGTAAGGCTTTGGGAATACGCAGAGCTGGGTTCACATAAGGGGGCTTGGTGTGGGGGCCTTCATTGTCAAGGTTAGAATAACTACTTGTTTAAGGTTGGGGAATCAATCAATTCAATCATTTTTATTCATATAGCACCAAATCATAACAAAAGTTATCTCAAAGCACTTTTCTCACAGAGCAGTTCTAGTTCGTACTCTTTAATTTAATTTGAATGACTGTAATAATGGTTAAAATAGGTCAGTAGAAAACTGATATGGTGGTCTCTAGTTTTCCAACATTTTCTTGGCATGTTCATCCACCCCAACCTGCTCCCACTGAGGACTTTGTGGCTCTATAACAACGTCACACAATGTTCTTTTTTCCTCCCAACAGACGAGTCATAATATCAGCGGCTACAGGGCTCTGTCACTTGAGCGTAAACACACTATATCATTATTGGCCATTTGCTGAATCGACTGATCCTATAGTACTTAGTTTGAAACTCCATCCTGTCAACACAGACATAATCAATATAAAATTGCCTTCCTTCAAGACGAGTTCATTTTAATCATAACTCCCTTGGTGTTGTCAGAAAACTCACAGTGGAAATAAATAGAACAGGAGGAATAATGTGTTATTTGATGTGCTTTACATGTCTGTAAGCGCCTGATAGACTGGGAAAAGACAATGTTGTGAATATAAAGGACCTTGACCCACTTTAAATAACAATGTTGTGCCATGGGAAATAAATGATGAATGGTTTGAAATAGAGGTGAGATGAAAGAAATACCTCCAAAAGCAAACACTGCCAGTATTGTCTTACTTTTGCTTATTTGAAGGCATTGCCAACAAGTACTGTTCATGACAGTGGAAAAAATCCTAATGATGACTACACTTAAGTGTGAAGAGCTTATTGAGCTTCCCAGGAAACCTCCCCAGTGCATCGTTTGGAGCTTCGCGGTAGGCAGTCACTGCAGAGACTCCAATTACTGACCAAGTCCCACTTGGCTGGCTTCTAACTGTGACCAGCAAATTAGAAAGAGAGAGGCAGAGAGAAGGGAAAGAAAGGGGCAAGAAAAAGCATTTAAAAGGCAGGACGAAAGTTTTGGTTGCAGTGCAATACTGGCCTACAGGAAGCCAAAAAAGACAAACGTCAAGCAGAGTTTAACAAGTGCATTGCCTGAGCAGAGGGAGAGATAGGCAGCTCTTTGTGCATGAGTTGGACACGCTCCAAATGCCTGCTTCATAGGATGTTCTTCGATAATCCAGCGAGTGGCTGATTTATGACCTGCATTACCGCTTTAACTAAACTTCCTGTACAGAATTTTTAAAGATAACAAAACTAAAAAAATAACACCTAACAAAAATGTTGGTATTTTTTCTGGACAGCACATGAAGGGAGGTTTTCTCAGTGGATTGAGTAACACCTGCGGCATTAAAGTCAAACTGAGACTAAAATTCACTTTTGTTAAGGAATCAGTCAATCAATATATCATTTAAGGGTCTGCTTTGATGCTTTGATTTTGAACTTGGTCAAAAAAATTTAAATTATTTTAAGAACATTGCAGTGACACATTAGTCTTCCCCAGAATTCTGAAAATGTCGCATTGGTGATTCGATTGTGTGGGCAAAAAATAGTGTCTAATGTGTAATATCACGTCCACTCCAACGGCCACACAGGCAGAACAGCTGATGGTCTGAAGTTGTAAGTTGTTGATTTGTACCATCTGTGATTTCAGCACATACTTTCCTTCATGACTCCACGTACATCACTGTAGTTACTCAGACTCATGATTCTGCACTCTCTCTCTTCTTCAATGTGGAGCTAACACATCACAGCTTGTGTAAAAGCTCCTGTGACCCAGCAGGTGTTAAACTAACGTGAATGAAAAGTTACGGCTAGTTAACTTCCTCTACAGGTCTTCCCATATGACAGTTGACAGCCCGTCTCCTAGCAACCATGGCCCTCAGTTATCATTCGACAGCTGCCAAAAATTTGAACTATTAACTGCTACTAATTAGGTGTGTTTCCATCCACCTACTTTTCTGCACATTTTTTAATTTGTGTTTAAAAAAAGTTTTTATTTTATGTATGATATCAATAAAAGCAAAATATGACAAAGTACAATTAATACAGATTTAGTGACTAAATCATCACAAAGCATGTGACTTAAATGTTGACTTATGTCTTCTAATTAACACATGAAGCAAACAGAAGTGTCATATTTCCATTATATTTTTCACAGTTTGAGGTTTGACTGTGTGTAACTCGTTACACTCACTTCTTATTGGTTTATAGTCCTGATTTTTTTTTTTTTTTTTTTTACAGTTGTTTTTCTCAATGAACCAACCTAAAATATTTGCAACACACCAGTGGATGGAAAAACAGATTTATGCAAATTTTCATTTCAGGATATTCAGCTAAGATTTGTGAGAAATTTAGATGAAAATCTAGTTATTGATTTCACTATGGGTCCAAAAACCCATATCATCCCCATTGATCCTCTTTGAAAATATGCAAAATAGTTGCAGTTTTATTATCATTTTCATTTCCTTGTACAAACAGTGAGAATAATTCAAGTTTCACTTTGACTTCAGGAGCACAGTGCTGTGTGCCATACTGTAGTAATAACAGCTGGAAATCGGTGTAAGATTTCACTCAGAGTACGTGCAGTTAACTGCATGTTGTGGTGTTGGGCCAAAAGTGAGGAATCTGTGAGATAATACTTCCCGTCTTTGAAACACTTCAAATTTTCGCAACATGTAGGAGGCATCGTGCTGCAGTGAGACTTTAAACCACAGTTGTGATGAAAAATGGGATGAAAAAATGATTCATCCTCTGCAAACAAAACCAATTATCCCAGAGGTTCATGGGCCAAGTGCAGCTGCTTGTTGTAAAAGAAAGTCGGGGGCCATCATGTTTTTTTGTGTCTCTGAACACTTTCAAGGGATCCCAGGCACTTTCAGTCCATAACTTATTTCTGGTCTTCTACTGTTTTGACGTGATATCGTGTTTCCCAAGACAGGAGCTTGTACACTCTGGAGGGGAGATGGATAAGAGTGGATATGCTACGTTTGACATTGAAGTAAGATTACTCTGTTCCCTCCAAGCAGATACACATTAAACAAGTGGAAGATCAGGGAGGCAGAAAAGGCAGATGAGAGGTAGCTGTGCGTGTGTGCACTTCCACATGAGGCTTAAGAGGCAGAGAGGACAGCTGGTTCACTCATCACTACTTTGCTGTGTCCTGGGCTTTCAAAACCCCAAGGGACAGATTGTTTCTGCCGGAGAACTGATGTGAGCTGTACAATAACTGGTTAAAAATGGATGACAGGATCTTATAGTGTAGTTGAAGGTGGTTTTCTATGGTTGTACTTCAGTGGTGTAACTACTAACGTGGCATTTGTCTGATTCTATTTTTCTGACAAATCTGGTCAAAAACATCAAATACGATGCTGTCATAACTGACAGTTCAATAAACCCTGCTTCCCTTAGTTGCTGCCTCTCAAGCTTTTTATTCTCACATATGCAGTTTAAAGTGATAACGGTGGCAGATTTACTTCTGTTATCACACTGGGAAGTTTGAGTTGTCTCTGTATACTCAAGTCAGGACTTCTAAATTTATGGAGCACTTCAAGTTTTCCTGTACTGGGTTTTTTGCACCTCTCAGACCACAATAATCCAGGAAATGCCAACCAGATGTGTGTGTATCAAGTGGTAGTTTATAGATTTATGCCTCATTATCCTCTGAGTCTGACCATTTTGTGGGAAGGATGACTAATTTTCTTCCGTTCTGATTTTTGCTCACTTCTTTGTTCTTTGGTCCATGTCCACACTTTCTACAATGCAAGAGCTGTAATGTTTCACTCCCATGTATTTTGGTGACAATTTGATTAATTTTTGTTTTTTGTGCAGTATATGTTACACCATCCTTAAAATGTTCAAACTGGTGTTTACCTTTTCTGTAGAAGAGAGAATCTAAAATGTCTTTGTTTTTATAGGATGAGTATCTTTGTTTTTATGAGGTTTAAGGAGTAACTTAAATTAAGATATTTTTCTTGGGTGTTTGCAACTTGTATGTAATTATTGCTGCATTCCAGGTTAATATATGGTGAGAATCCATGCGTTAAAGAATAAACTGTATCCCTCCAGAGCTTTTTTTTTTCTTACACATTCAAGATCCTGATTTGAAATGACACTGCAGGTGAGATGGCTGACCTGTTGAGGTTACCGCTCTGTCTGTTGTCAGTGCACCTCACCCGGTGAGGAAAACATCCTATTGGCTCCTCACGCATGGCTAACTCAGAACCATCACAACAAGTCTGTCTCCCTGGGCGCGCCAGACATTTTGTGTGTGTGCTCATTTCTGTGTGTGTGTGTGTGTGTGTGTGTGTGTGTGTGTGTGTAGATGACGTGGTAGACGAGAGAGTGATGGACTAGAAGTGACATACGACCCCAGAAACAGCCAAGGATTAATGGCCTCAATAGGCAGGCTCCTCCAGAAGGATGTGGACAGGTAATGAGGACTTCCACCAGCCACAGTGCATCTATCCATCTGCCCCTCCGGATCCTTGCTCTCTTGCAGCTGGAGCTTCCAGATGTGGAAAAGCCACCTGTGGAAAAAAGGGATACTGACTTCCTGCCACAGAGGCAAAGAAGATTCCTCCCTAAAAACCCCCTCTGACCCAACACTCGCCTGATTTTGTTGTGTACAGGAAACAACATAGTTAGTGTCAAGGGCACCTTTGGTGGTCTGAGCAGCGATGGTTTTCAGGTGAGGCCGGCCTCACCAGTGGCGTGATAGTTTACACGGAAATCGGGGAGGCGGGAGATATAAGACACTGCAGGGACTCCAGTCAAGGTCCAGAGGAAAATGAAACACAGAGAACGTCTCTAGGGTATTCTGACATTTTGCACTATGAGCAATGCTGAAAAGGTTCAAACACCAACTGAGAAGTGAATATGGCAGCTATGAATATGAGTCAACTGCGTGAGAAGATGTGACACTCCTTTTCCCCATTCAGAGGTGTTAATACATACTTATCAACGAACCAAAGGAAACTAACTGAAGAGGTATTTGGCATTTAACAACTGTGAGTGTTGTCAGACATATCTTTGTTTATTTCAGCTGGAATATGAATCACTCGGCTGGTGACGGATTCAGATTTCGAAATGTAAAGGGTTTTGTCTGATTTTCACCAAGAGTGGAGCTAGTGGAAAATCCCTCATCCCCCAAATCATTAAAAAAGTGTTCCTACTTCCCCCTCATCCATCAACTCAACTCATCCAGAGTTTCTGTCTTGTTTTCATGATGTTTTCAGATATTTTTATCAAGTCAACACAATGGAGGTAAAATTAATTTAATGATGTGCTGCTCAAAGCTTTTAAAAATGAACTTCAAAAACTCAAAATTCAAAGTGACAAGCAGCACTCTTAAAATTTGGGTTTGTCTAAACAGCCCCAGCTCAGTGTCCACTCAGTAGTTTTTTCCCAGAGGAGTCAATCGTCCGTGTCGACCTAAACAACTTTAATTAACTGTTGTAACAGCTATTGATGTAATGTCAACACATTCATTTCCATGATTAATTAGCAACTTCCGTCCATTATTGAAGACCATGTAACTGGAATGCTTTGGGAAGAGCTGCCTAGTGGACCTTGAGTTAGATAGAGAAAATAATGTTCTGTTAATCCACAGACCTCACTGTGAATAGTTTTTATTGACTATTTCTTTGGTGGAAAGTAGTTCCATTTAAAATATTGACTGATGTATACATTGAAGTGTGTATGTATGAATTGAATAAATTGACACTTAAAGGACAATTACCGTTTTTTACAACCTGGACCTTATTTCTAGCATAAAATACGATCATTTACTCACCCAGACAACTTTGGTGTCATTTGGAGTCGTTCGGACGAAATTAGCTCCAGTGGAGCGCCGCGTATATCCGTATAATGCGAGTATACGGGGCACCGAAGCGCAGCCTCTATAGAATGCATTATCTGCCACAAAACTAGTTCATTTCACCAATATTCTGTTATGATACGTTAGTGCTATTCCCCTCTGAGCCTGTGGTGACATGTGAGGCCAGGAGATACGCGTCTGGATGTGTCAATAAACGTCTGTATCACAACACTGGAGGATTTTCTCTCAATGATAAACCGGGCTGTGGTAGAGACGTTCGGAAATGACATCATCCAGATCAGAGGTTAGTAGGTCAACCTACAGACCCCGGATGTTGATACAACTTATTTGGAAGAGTAAAATAAAAGTAAACAGAAAATGATTACATAAACTGTATTACTGTGAACTTCGCTATAAACATCTATCACAATTTTTTCCCCCTCTTAAATAAAGGAATAATAATAAATAAAATAATACATCATTATTATTATTTCCAGTATTTAAGGTATTTCCACTTTAGCTTTTACTCCAAAATAACTATCTGATTGTTGGCATGGTCAACCAGCTATACAGCTACACTCAAGTCCTACAGTAATTAACCATAATCATCCTTCAATGAACCTGATCTAGCTTGAGGTTTTCTTGCTAAGAAAGGGACAAATCCTCACCACTTTCCACTTTAAAATGTTGAGCCTCTCTGTTAAGACAGAAATCACACAAAAGGGGCAGATGAGAGTGCTGTCACTGGACATCAAGAGAGTCAGGAGGCGAAACACCTGCTGTCACCATCTCCCACTCTGAAAGCCAGCATGAACATACAGGGTCAAATAGCTCTTCATGTCCCAATCTATTAGATTTTCTGATGCTCTGCTTTTCACTGAGTCAAATCGCTTCCTGCCAACCAGATTAGAAGTGCTGGTGGGGGGGCGAGGAGAGGGTTAGCGGGCTGATATTAAAAAGGACCCATGCTGCTGACAAGTCTTTGAACAGGAATGAGCTTCACAATCAGGAGAGAACGTTTCCCGAAAAAACCTCTCTGATGAAAATCTGACAGAGAAATTGTCTTTGTGACTTTGGTTAAAGTCGGCGTTGTTTTTCATTGTCGGTCGTCTGATTGATGTTTGCATTCGTTCACATGTCTGCAGTGATTTAAACACTGTCTGGTCCTAAATTCAATTCAGTGTCAAAGTTTGTGGTCACATTAGGTAAAGCTGCAAAAACAGCCTTTAATTATGATTCAATGTTTATAGTTCTCAGTTTAAATAAAAGCTTTAGCTGTTCATGAAAACAATATAACGCATAGTCTTCATTGCATACTATAAGAAAGGTTAAGAGTGGGCAAGTTTGTCTGACCCACATTACTTTATGAATGATTTAATGTAGGACTAATTTCACCTGAAAAATAGGTCAATCAGACACTGAGTTAGTGGACTATTTAATTCAGGGAACTCAGACTGTCTTGTATGAGAAGTGATATAGAGATGCAGCAATGGGACACACACACACACACACACACACACACACACTTATGACCATTTTCTCCTCAAATACTGTCTTTATGCTGTAAAAAAAATGTAATGTCTTGATATCTGATTTTTAAATTTCTTCTTTTATTTTCATGAAATCTTCCTCTTTAAACCTGAATTAATTGATTTCTTGCCTATGTAAGAGAAGCAGAAACAAAGTATAAACACAACGCTGATATTTTATCACATCATAAAGTTGTTATGGTGAACAGGTTTGCCATCCAGCAGATACGGAGCAACACAAGCATTCATTTGGAGTTGTGTGTCAGACTATCTGGGGAATATATAAAGTCTAGTATTAACTATCCTTTCAGCTCTGTTTTACAAATGTGTTTGTCTCTAGTGCCGGAAAGATGGCATTCAGTCGATTTATCAAATCTTTTCCAGTAAAACCAGCTGCCTGCTGGGGCAGAAAATGACAACTAGCTGAAAGATGCTAAAATGTAGAGTTGGCGGGAACTCCAGACTCAGGTGATTATCACACATTAATTAAATGTATAATTGGTAATAAGACTATACATAAAATACATTTATTTTACTAAACATAGTACAATCCATAGGCTTTACTACTGTATTGTGCAATTTGACCCTAAACTGTATCTTCTTTTAAAAATGTCAGCTTTGGTGTAAGGAGGGGTTTTCTCTCTATAAATCTGCATTAGAACTTTGTGTTCCTTTGTAATCTTTTTCTAATCTAAAGTATTTCAGCATTTCCAATTGGTCTTAATCCCAGAACCAAATGATCCCTCTTAACTAGTTAATTTTCTAATTGTTTAAATCCAGACACCGAATAAGGAGACCTCTGTCGTCTTCTTCCAGCTCCTGAAGAGCTCACATGGGGGCTGGGTCACTGGTCATCTGTCTCATTGTCCTAAACCCAAAACAACACCTACCCAGTGGACCAGTCTGGGCCACTTAAACAACCGAGAGCAAACGGGCTCATTGTAAAATGGAAGCGTATGTTTGGTTAATGAGGCTCAGCTGTCCAGTCAGTTTCACTCATGTATATCTCCTAATCTGGTGATGGCTCTGTGAGGATAAGGGGGGGATTTCAGAGGCGATACAAACAGACAGATAGCAAAGTGCGTGGTGGAGGCCTGGCCCAGGATGTCAGTGTTCAGGGTGGGTGACAGTGTTAGTCTCTGCCATCTGTTTCGCAGGCGGCGGTCCAGCAGGACTATGAGGAATGCACAGGCATGAGGGAGTAAGGAGCAGCCCACCATACCACACTATTGGCATTGCAGCATTTTAACACAGCAATGTGTGACGGCCTCCCGTGCCTGTTTGTAGGGGCAGAATTGGTTCGGTTCAGGCTACACACAGATATACTGTATAAAAAAAGCTCTCTTACACTCAGACTGTCCATCTGTCTATCGTCTGTCTGTTTTTCATGTCTGTGGCACTCTCTCAAATCAAAGAAAAAGGACTGGCACAGTCACAATTTGCTCCACATTGCTGAGCTATAAAGTTACAGAATGCAGACAGAGAATGTAGAAAAGGGAGATTATTGAATTAGAGCAAGTGTGAGCGCAACTGTTTGTTTTCTCTCTGCATTTCAGCTGAAAGATGTCTGTCCGTGTGAATTTCCCATGAAAAGTCACTTCACCTCTCTTTCATGAAGACAAGAAAAAATAGAAAGCGGCATCAGTGTTTGGTGACACTGCACACACCGTAAATGGCGTATCATTTTATGTTTAGGTATGTTACCCAAACAACAAAGGAATGTTATGAGAGCAGTGGGGTCTCATCACTCAACCTTTTATGAGAGGACCCCACAAAGGCCCAAATCACTCTTCCTCTCTGTCTCTGCTGTCACCCTCCGGAAAAGTGAGCATGCCGTAAATCACCTTGGCAGCTCTGTGTTTTGAAGCGGCAGACTGCCTGTAGCCAGTGTCATTTTATAGGTTGTTATTTCACTCCATGTTGTAGAGACAAGGGCTCTAAAATCATGTTGCTTCAAATGTTTTGGGTTGACGTGGTGGATCAAAGTAGGGATGAATGGAGGGACATCAACAAAAAGACGGCCCGAAGTTCACGAGAGAACCTCAATCCAACCTTTGTCCAGAACCTGAACCTCGTGGAATTCAGTTAATTCTTTTAGTATGGAAAGTGGAGGCTTTATCGCATTCTTCGAGGTTGTGAACCTGAATGTGTAAGAGTTAACGTGCATTAACATGTGCACTTTATATACAATGAATGACTTTGTGTGATGCCTCGTAGGAGAGGTTTATAGAGAGAACTATTGAGGGTTTTGCTTTTGGATCATTCCAGCAAAGATTTGGGCCATAGTCAAGATGTGAAAGTGCAATAATAAAGAACCTGAAAATAATTACTTGACTTTAAGTAAGACTGTATCTTTAGCTCCAGAGGCCAATACTGTTTCCCTCTATTTCCTTCACATATGCATGTTAAGCTGTTCTGTTTGATTTTCTCTCAAAACATTTAGACACCAAGGTAACGTGTCATAAGTGCGTGCATGCTTGCTTGCATAAATCTGCACAAATCCCAAATCAGGCTGTTCAAAAGCTCCAGAGAGAGAGCTGGATTATTTCTCCCTGATGCCCTTTGTTTGAAGAAAAAGGTGTTGACTGACAGCTGAGTTCCTGGACCCTACTCAGCCAGGGTTCAATGCGGATGCCTGGCTAATGAGGTCGACTACAGGGATTATAATCAGACAGGGAATATTAGTGTTCTTGTGTGTCAGTCAAGATGAGAAAACCTCCCAGTGTTGCAATGTCAGAGTGAGCTTCTCAGCTTCCAATTGGTTCATATTTACCATACAACAACAAGCCGTGTCACAGTGTCCCCAGGGTGGCTTAAAGACGTCTCGAGTCTATGACAGTTAATGGAGGAAGGAGTTATGGTGGGAAATCTCACCATGGGTCCAATTCCAAGCCCCCAGTGGACACTGAGGGCACTCCAAAACTTACAAATTATCTCCTGTCGGCGTTCGCTAGTAAAATGTGGTCGCTTTAACCTTGCAGTCTTTAACCTCACAACAATCATTCAGTGAAAGGTAGAGTTCAAGCTGAGACTGAATCCTTGCTTTGTGCTGAAATGTATTAATGGGCATCACGTTTGACCCTCTTCAACCTCGACAGTGCTCACCTCTCCCTCCCTGTTGAGGCTGTTTTAAAGAGCAAAACAGAGAAAGAGATGAGAGATGGAAAGAAAAACATTTAGAAAAAACCTACAGACTCACAGGAGCAATGTGACATATGGAAGCCATCACAGGCCTGGACTCCCATCTGTGTCGGCTGTCGTGGCCTGCTGGTACCCACTAGTCACTGCGCAGGATGGGAATAATCCAGGGCAGAGGATCCGTGGAATTGTGATAAGAGGAGTCTGAATCCCCTGAGGTCAAAATTTCAGCATCGGGGGAGGGGAAGGATGGGTAGTAAGTGGAGGGTGTTATTGTGAGGTGCAAAAGCTCGCTGGCTTTTGCAGAAAACAGGTGCCCGACAGCTCAGTGGGGTTCAACTGGGCTTAGTAGGACTCAGTTTCTCACGTTTCCGCCTGCAACAAATACCCTATACACTACTTAAAACTGCAACGCTACCACTTCCTTGTTTCACAAATGTAAGTGACTCATTGCATCGCTGTGAAATTTAAACAGTTTGTAGTGCGCAGCATATTTCCTGCCCCGCAGTTGCTGAGACACTTTTGATTTATTTCTGTTTGATTTCTGTTTGTAATGCAGCTGCAGTTTTATGGTAAATGTAATAAGTGCACACTAAACAAAATGTAAGGCATAATTGAAAAAGGAAATTGGCTTCTCATCTTAATTTACTTGTTTGCATTGTTGAATTAGCCTAAAGGAATGAATTAAAAGTGTATTATTATAGGCCTCAGAGTTGAGTGGAGAAGTAATTTAGGAGTCTCCTGACCACATTCACTCAAGATTCATATCCTGGTTCACTGCAGATCTAATCAGGAAGTTGAACGATATTTGCTCCCTCCAGTCATGTTCTATTTTATTCTCCATCTAAAAAAAGCAACATATAAAAACAGGAGGTGTTCTTTAATCAGTCAAGGTAAGATAAAAGTTTATGCATGACTGGAACAATTTAGGGAGACTATTATATTTAATTAAGCTTTTACAAATCTGAGGACTTTTTCAGGTTTTCTAAAGTCTCTAGACCTGAACCATCTTCTCCTTCACTAGACCTGACTAACTGGCACAGTCCAAGTTTTTTTGTCAGTGAAAAATTTATTGTAAAGCGGTAAATTTTTTATCACCCCATTTCAGAGGACCCCTGATGGTAGGCTGTGGAGCTGTATCAATCTGAGAGTGAATGCCCCTTAGCATTTTCATGGGCGCACACACACAGAAACACACACACTGAATTTTCCTTCGAAGGCCAGCACCTTGTGTACCAACTCTCTGTTGAAAGTGTCTTTTAGTACAACAAATGAACCTCGTGCTTTGAATTTCAAGCAACAGAATAAATGCAACATCTGATCTTGTGTGACAGTGTGGTCAGGTCCCTTGAGTCCTCCGCTCTGCACAGCTCCACGCTGCCCCGAGGCCAGAGAGGGCAGGACCCTTCAGATTTAACACCTCACAGACATGAACACCTGGGATTTATTAGTGAGTTGTGTGGCTGAGTGCTGACAAAAAGTCTTGGCCTTTGTCTCAAACAGAACAGAAAAGTTGTAACTTTTTCTTCCCTGGTTTTTTCTTCTTTACCTGCATTTCATCTGCCTCCCTGCTGGTCGTCCATCTTCAGTAGTCTTGTGGAGTGAAGGGGGGGGGGGGCTTTTCAAGCTTGACTAATGTGGTTCAGATAGCGTGCAGGATGACGATGGGGGAGCACCTTGATCTGGGCCATACCTTGTTTGTTGTGGCGGCTTTACCTCAGTCGATTCTAGTCTTCTTTTTTCACCTCACTGCTGCTCTGCTTCAGCGATTCAGTCAAATGAAAGAACAGCTGCCTGACCCCCTTTTCTGCCTGGTTTCTGCAGTCTGCATCCTTAAGACAGAGTGAGCCCGTCTCCAACAGGATGTAGTCCCCATCATCACTGTGGTCAACACTTGCCTCATCTCCCGGTCATTCGCTGTAATCAATTGCTTCTCTTATCATCAGGAAGTATTTCTGCAGGAGATATTTCTTTTGTTTGTTTGTTGTTTTTAAACATATTTATTTCCCCCAGTGCAAACAATAAGACAACATCCTCAGATGAGGAGGGGAGTGTGCCGCTGCTGTGTGCAGCTGGAGGTGACACAGCATGCTGTGGTACAGTAATGGAGTCATCCATCAACAGGCCCCATTAAAACACCTTGACAAGCCAGCTGAGGCCACTCCAGTGGCCATGGTGACCAGTCTAAAGGTTGATTTTTGTACTCAAACAGTAGCTGCAGAAATACTTGGTGTAAAGACACAGCTCAGATGGAGCTACTAATATGTTTGCAGTATCTATTATTAGGTTCATAATTGAATCCACATAGTAAATGTAAAGTGAACAATCACTTGAGTTCAGAGCTTCCATGTTATTTAATTTAGTGTGTTTACATAATCTTGAATGACTTTATTACCAAGATTAAGCCAACAGTTTGCTGTCACTTATCCAGACTGACCACAAGCATTTCAGCCTTTTTTAAATCAGTGCTTATTATTCATAGAGATTACATAAGTTATTTTAGTACTCCTCATTTCACTCACCACAACATCAGTCAGAGAGGTAAATAAATGTAGTCAAGTTGTAAATAATCACATTTCCAAAAAATGACAAACTTCATTCTGTAGAAATTAAGTCACAAAGTTTGTGTCATTGTGATCTCAAAGAGGTTTTGCAGAATAACAACATAACACTGCTGCTGCATTTGTGACTAGCTGTTATTTGCACGATAGCAAGAGGTTGAGTGTCAGAGAAATGTTACTGGTTGCTGTCTTAAATTACAAGCAAACAACCTATTTTGCAGTTTTTCTGAAAACTAATGGGCTGCTGTACCAGAGCCACCAATATTATTCCTAATTAAAGCAATATGTAATCTTATTATGATACCACTGTTGTTTTACTTAATGAACCGTTACCGTCCATCAGTAGCAATTACTCAGATTTTGTTTTGCAGACATAGAGCAACATGGACATCCAAATGGAGTCATTCATTCATCTTTTAACTTTTGTTTGGTCTGCTGCTACTGAGACAGATACATCCGCCTCTTGGTTTATTAAATGTTCTGTTTACTGTTCCTCTGCCACCTGACTCTGAGCAGGTAACAAACAGTGCAGTCAGATTGTGTTCAGGAAGCAGCTGTCAATAGTCTTATTTGAACATTTAGTTTTTATGGTTTGCTGGTCAAAGAGAGCCCATCTATATGTTTGTCCAGTGTAGACAGATACATTTAGAAATTGTCAATACAGTTTATTGTCACATCGAGTTTCTGATAAGAACAGAAATATTTGTGTCCTCATTTGCTCTTATCAGGTCTGTAGCATTACTGATGCAGAAAAAACAAGACAATACAGAAAACAAATAGAAAGTATAATTCAACAGATCAACAATCCTGTTTCCTAAAAACAGAGACAAAATCATGAATCAAATAATTGTTTTTAAAGGACTCACTTGTGTTGCTGGTTGAAAAGCCTTTTTTCTCTCCTTGTTGCTGTTTAAGAGCGTCACTGTTTGTTCCCTGCACTTTAAGCCCTCTGAGAATTCACTCAAGCTGAGATAGAGCAATTATGTGCAATTTCAGCTCTCAAGCCCATCTCCAGCAATCACCATGGCGATATTTAAAATGTGGTTTGAGTCAGACGGCAGACACAGAAAGTGGTAATATGTTCCCTTTTCTGCTGACCGCTCATTGTTCTCTTGAAGTTTAACCAATGTATAAACAAATACATCCTTCCTCAAATCCTTTTCACTGATTTAAATGAATTTTTGCTTCACCGCATTGTTAAATTGAGAAACAGTTACAACTGAATGGCTTTAAATTATTGCATTATCTATTTGGGACAAACACTGAACCCCTCAAGCCCTGTAGAGGGGTGTTATTCTTGCAGTTTACAGTTATTATTTTTATTCATCCCTGGCTGACAAAAGTCCCAGTGAGCCCCCAGTGTGTACGCTATCTTTGACCAGTGATCAGGATCCTATTCAGAGGACCGTATCTCCTCCATCTGTGGCATGTCAACAGGCATCCTCTTGCATTCCAGTCCTTTTGTTTGCAGAGGTAGGGGAAGGACATTAATGAGTCTTCCATTGACTTAACATCCTTGGAAAGTCCGCCTTGGCCTCACACCTGCTGCCTATAAGCTGTTGGAATCCCAGTCCGATCAGCATCAAGGATGTGTAGCCTGGAAAATATGCGGGCTGCTCAAGGCCTTCAAGGTAGCGCAGCATGCGTCGAGGAAATGCTGAAGAATGTCAACCTGGACTAAGATCCACATCCATCCAGACAGCCAAGAATTCAGCTATTGTTTTAATGAAAACAGGCTCTCCATCATTGATATTGAGCACCTGTAGACTTAATATCCACTGTGTTGCTGTTTTCCTTGTTTTGACGGGGATGTGCAGTAGAGGGAAAGGTCAGAAAGGCTGTTGTGTATGGAAAGGAGAGTGATTGATTGCAGCCGTTTATTGACTCAATGAAAACTTTTTGTTCAGTTTGCCAACATAAACAGTCGATCCACCACTGTAACAAACAGTACAGTTAGAGAAACCACAGCTTGTTTTTACACTTTGATGTTTGTGCAAATTAAACAAACAAAACGTTAATTAGTTCTAAAGGTGCTGTTATGTGTATTGTGTTACCTTTGGAAAGAGCGAATTTAGTATTTCCTGTTTTTTAGCTGGCTGTAGCTTCATATTTACCTTATAGACATGGCAGTGGTATCAATCATTTGTTTTCCCAAGAACCAGTGAAATGAAATAACATTATAATATCACTGAATGCAAAATGCTTCTTATTAACAATAATGCAACATGTCTGTCTATAGTGATTCCATAGATGCATGACGGTTGTGGAATAACATTTTACAGTAATTTGTCTGCCTTTCAGATTATTGTTTAATTTTATTATGTGATCAAAAAAAGTGATACTTTTCAAAGGTCACTTTTGCTTTAGTTTTAGTCTCATGTTCATCATGAAAAACATGGTCTGTGACCTTATGCTGTTTACCTGTTTACCTAGCGTGCTAATCCCACAATCTATCTGTAACAACAACATAGGTTTTAATTTAGTATTAAGCCATCACCCAGGTGGGGTGCCAAATGATTGAGACTGATATGCTGCAAAAAGGTGCAGTAAAGGTTGAGAGATTGAAAGAGCTAGTTTGGTACTTCAAATCTGAGTAGATTATCTATCGAGAGCTACTATGACTAGATGCATTGATGCACTGATGTCCAGAGGTGCACTGGTGTTTTAGTGGCTGCTGCTTTTGTAGGAAACGTGCTGTAAAAACAGACACTTCAGATGAAGGAGAAAAGTCGTTGAGGCTGATTGATTGGCTGCTGCTGAAAAATCATAGAGGGCTCACCTGTGCCTTTAACAGTGCTGTGCAGCTGTTTGCTTTGGCCCTGTCAATATGCTTATGAGCATCTGATGATGACAGCCAGATTATACCCTACTGTTTTCACTTTGATATTTGATGGCACCTTTCATAAGCTCCACATCACAGCTACTGTTGTATTTTATCTGAGCTACAAAAGCTGCTACTTTACACTTGATCATAACTGTCTCGAGGGAAAGAAAAAGTCAAATATTAAAGAGAACTCTGTTGATGTCATGTGAAATATCAAACTTGTAATGGACTCATAAAGAGGGAAGATATGAGCATTTAAATCTGTCAAACTAGTTATTTAATATGACAAACACAAACACTCACAACCTGTTTAACTGCTGGCTGCCACACCAACGTATAATAAAATGTAACTGGGTTTAAATGGCTACGGCTACAGCTCTACAGCTCTATAGGCACCTGGTTCGGTGTATCTGGATTTGGTTTATGTTACAAGTCCAAACAGACTCATAAGCCATTCTTATGAACTCTTTGACAGCTCTGCAAAGCTCAGGACAAGGCTAATGCCTGAAAACAGTTCCCTTATCCTAATCCAAAGACACAGGTCTGTCTGTTTTATGTAAGATGAACCCAGTTGACTTGTAAGGTCATGGGTCATTGAGAATAAAATGCTATCACTTTCTGTGAGAACATATCTTTCTTTGCTTTGAACTGCACTGTCTGTAACATGATTCCCTGGGCAAGAAGCATGTTATGCACTGCAGGTCGTTGCCAAAATTGCTGGAAGGTTAGACATACAATCAGGAAATTCTCCATGATGGGTTGCAGCAGCTCAGCGTGAGTTCAGATCCCCTGCTGTTACGGCGTGTCATGCCTTTCCCTTTCCTCCGTGACCCCCAAACCCTGAAGGTGCCATGCTGCTGTGATGCACTGATGGCCTGATGATCTCAGAGGGGCCTCTGATAGATTTATGAGTGGCATGCTTTTGTTTAGTCAAGACATCCTGCTTATTTTTGCTGCACTGTTAGAGACTACAGGTTGAGATAATGAATCAACAGTCAGGACTGAGGTTATGGATCCACAGAGAGCTGCACCTCACTGGTCACCTGGTTTGAACATTTTGTTCAGTGATGGTTGTTGTTGTTTTATTTCAATCTAGAAAGATTGGTTTTGTAGATGAGCAGTTCAGGTCCTCAGTATCTTCAAAAGCAATTGTGACAGTAACCATAGAGAAAGCACACAGTTTGGTTGTATAGAAGTAAATCATGTGCAATGAATTCAACAACAAAAAAAATATTTATGGGCCTATAGTGACTTTGGGAATTTCTACTCGTAAATTGTGACGTAATTTGGATTTACTCCAGATATGTCGAGTCACGTTAAGATTGATTTCAACCCCAATTCATTTTTTATTTAATAAAAAACTAATTACAGTATTTTACAACCTGGTTTCAAAACTGTGATGCTTCTGACCCTGGAAGTCAATCTCCACGCAGTCAGGGGCTGCAGAGACTGATTATTTCCAGCTGAATATTTGAAATGATTTATGTGAAGTTAATTGATAGATAAGCTTCAGGAGGCTTGCATTATTTGCCACAATGTATTTGTATTGCAGCGGTTTGGCTCATCTAAATATTTTTATATATAGTATAATATAGTTATAGTTTTTGGACAACAACAGTGATCTATGGCACAGAGCAATTCAAAATATCAGACTTTAGATACATGCAAACTACTTGTAAGCAGAGCAATTCATTTTTTTGGTTTTTCTCTGCACATTAAATTTGTTAAAAATAAGAACAATTTTTAAAATTACCTGTTTTATCATTTAATTAATGTTAGGGTAGCATTTTTGCTCAGTTATACTTTAATTTTACACAAAATACGATTAGTTCACATATCTCATTAAATCTGTAACACTTTCTTTGTGTACTTGTAAACAATCTTAAGTATTTCAAACCAAAGCATTAATACACACATAAAGTATATAGACAATGGAGGATTTGATCAATTCCACTGCTTAAGTCCAGCATGCAAAGTCAGTAATGATTAATCAGAAACACCTTGACTGTAAAAATATAGCACTAACATATAGTTTGTATAGCAACGGTTCAATGGACCATTTTAACATCAATGAAATGTATCCTGAGACACAATGCATTCCCTGTTCACTTCTTTTTCAGTGATATATTCAATGATACGCTTGGCTTGTTGAGGCTTGGCAGCTTTTTGAGGGCTAAAATAACATTTGTTCACTGCGACAGAGGCTGGAAATGGGGGCTGGTTTAATCACTTTAAATTGTAGATAAGGGTACAGTGAAAGGTATATCTGAGTAACAACACAACCAAAATATGCTATTAATAGCATTTGTCATCAGAGCTGGGAGAAGAAGGTGTTTGGGCTAACAGGCAGGCTGCATGATATGTCGACTGAGGTCAGCGTGTGCGTGCCGACTGCAGCGGCTCCATTTTTCCACTGGTCACTGCTGACACCCGTAAAAGTCCTGCACATGACAGGGCTGCAGCAGCAGGGTCTCATCGCCTAGAGGTTTGTTTTTATTCTCCTTCCAAGAGAGGTTTTAAAAATCGGTGCCTCCAGCCATTATGCAGGCTGAATTTCACATAAATCATATTATTGTCTCAGACTACAGTGACAACTTTAACCAATAAAAGTGTTATTTTTGATTTTTGTAGGTTTTAATATTGTGCAGTATATGTCATATCTTATCACATTTTTTGGTTGGTTAAATTTGTAGCTTTCAAATGTGTATTTAACATCCAACATACGGATGTGTGATTGTTATTTTCTGTCTCCATTCTATTCAGACATAAATAACAGAGGTGTTATATTTCTCCATAAAACAGTGACTCATCACTAATGTTAAGATGTAATCCTTACTCTGAGGTGTTGTGGCTTCCTCTCCAAATTTGTCTCCAAGTTTCCTCATTATCTTTTTCTGGTAACATGACAGTTTCAGTGCAGGGTAATGATGAGATTTTACATTTTAACAAGTAAAAAAAGAGAGATTTGGCAGTATTTTTCCCCCTCAAGTCTTCGCCTGCTTCCCAAATACACCATATCTGCATCAAAAAAGCGGCTCATGGGCTTAAAGCTCCCTGTGACAGCAGTCTCAGCTCTGTTTCACTGTTTGCTGGAGCACAGCTTAACCCCCAACTAGTGCATATAATGGGCCAACTTGACTGGTCGGGTTTGACATGCAGTCCTCCTTTTGTAAAAGGGTCAGATCCTGCTATGGTGGAGCAGTTTACAAGTGTCAAGGAAAGAGGAATTTATGGAAACAAGGCGAAAGCCCCTGAAACTGAGAGGTGGCTGCCTTTTTTCTTCAGCTGGTGTCTGTTCCCAATAGTGTAGAGGCCTTATTTTGAGAGGTCAGGAGGTTAAGTTAGGCACTGCGCTAATCCCTCCACAAGCCTATTATGAGCTCCTGAATGTACGGACAAGAGCTGCACCATACGTTAAGTCATAAGTTGAACCAAAGCTCTCATCATTTCTGCAGCCATACATGAAATTTAAAGAAGTCCACTTTCAATGCCCAACATTAAATTACATATTTAAACCTATTAGCTTTGTTTGTGGTCTCTCTATAACTCCTGAGGGAAATATCTGGTTGTATGCTCACCAGCCCTTGTTTGTTTGTTGTTTGGTGCTTGGTAGGTTGTTCCTTTTGTTGTTGTTGTTTTTGAAAATTGCTACATGCAAAATGACACAATGACAGTCAATGATGTCATATTGACCCAAAACAGTAAAGCTGCAAGCGGGAAAACCAAAGCAATGAGGAAAGAGTTAAGAGCTGGACTTGTAGATTCTTGAAAACATTTCATCCAAATGTTTTTTCACTGGATGCAAGACGAAATATCTTCAACTATCTACAAGTCCACATTCCTCTTGACTCAGCGCTGTTGGATTAACAACAAGCTGGATGACTGACAATCTTCACAGACAAAACAATGTGCTGAAAGATTCTGTAAAGCTGCATAAAGCAGAGGGGAACTGCAGTCGAGGCAGGTAAGGGTTCATTACAAAGAGCAATTCCTTTAAAGCTGCACAGTCATTTGATACATTGCTTATATAAAAAAAATGTTGATTATAGCCACTTTAAGCTTGGCTGTTTCACAATAACCAGGCAGTCAGCAGTTGCCTCCAGTGATTTCTCGTTAAATTTTTCCTCGTTTGCTTCCAGCCTGCTGTCCCTAATGTACTTAAAACATATCCCTGATTAGGGATTTGTGGAAAAGCAGAATATCCACTTCTAATCAAGCTGCAGGAATTGAGCCATGTAACGTCTGTGTGGGCTGCAGGACCACTTTTGTGTTTGTGTATGATCACTTGGTCATCCGTGAAGATTAGCGAGCACAATGGCATTCCACCACACACTGTAACATCCTACATAATTAAGATGGAGCACATTCCAACGTGCAATTAATGATGCCAATTATAGATATTGTTGAACAAACAAGCTGACACAATGACAGATTCACTGACTCACACACACACACGCACACACACACACACACACACACAGGATATCCGGAAGTGAGGAAACCCTGTGAATCAATAGGAAACAACACAGCATGAGCCGGAGTGTGTCCCGAGTCCCTGAAGGCACCATGCATTTGAGCCAGGTGCCTTCCTCTGTGTATTTTCCTGTTTACTGACTTGCTTGGCTGCTTATTTTGGTTTTTTCTTTTGGTCCCTTAGGTCAATATCTTCCTGTGGTCTGTAGCTCCCGTCTGACTTCACTGCTCTTTTCTGGCCACCGGACGTCATTAAAAAGCTCAGAATATCAGCCAAGGGAAGTCTGATGGAGTCCAGTGCGCGGTGCATTGTTTTGAAACCATGTTGCTTTGGGCTTTTGTTATTTCTGGCACTGCAGGACTGCCTCCTGCACATCGACTGTATTCAACTGTAAGAAGCATATATAGTTATTTTCCGCCTACGACTTCATTGCCAAATCAAACAATGCCATTTCCAAGGATTTCCTCTAAGTTTAAATTCATTTCCTGTTTCTGGGATGACAACCCTATCACTGACGCAAAAGCCGAAATGCTTCTTCTGTTCTGTCACTGTGAGAAATATTTAAACATCACAAATAATAGCACGTTTTCCTTTGATGAGTGTCACATTTCTCACGCCTCATGTTTTGTTTTATCCTGAAGAATAAATGATTTCATCAGTGCACCAATGGCTAGCTGTCATCATTTTCAGTCCACTTTTGGTTCAGGCTGAAATATCTCAACAACTATCGGATGGATTGTCATGAAGTTTTGTACAAATATTCATGTTCCAGGATGAATAGTAATAAGTTTGGTGATTCTTTGACTTTCCATCAAAATTTTAAAATGTCTAAACACATGCAAAGCAAATGACACTTCCATCAGCCTCAGTTGTACTTTCTGTTTTGTGCATATATGCAAATGTTAGTATACTAGCACATCAAACTAAGATAGTGAACACTGTAAACATTACACCTGATAAAAGTCACCATGTTTGTCATTGTGAGCATTGTATCATGCTGCTATTAGCTTTTACAACCTAACAGTTTTCATATCTATACTGTAGTTCGTTTGATCTGGCCTGAATCAGTAGATTATCAAATGTCACTTTTCCTTTGTCTAAGTTTCTTTTCACACATAAAAAAGTCTAAGCAAACCAAATCACTTAAAGCCACAATAGTGTGGTCACTGGTCAGTGTTAGCTGTGTGTGGAGCAGGAGCAAAAACATGAGAGGAAGGTCCCCAAAGCATACCTGGCGACAGGAGCCGTTCAGCTCAAACCTAGTAGTTGGGTCAGATTGAGGTGTCATGTTTACAAAGCAAACAAACCACTAGGAATTCATTTGGGTTTGGTTGTTTTGGTTGCTCATTTGTAATTGCAGATCTGCCCAAACGAATCGTACCAAGGAGGAAAATGAACCACAGTCCAATTCAACTAGCCTGAACAATACAGGTATGAAAACACCCTTTATTTTTGTGTGGTTCTGTCCAACTGTTGTCTTTAGAGCAATGCTGCTATCAAATTTATACTGAATCCTCCAAATATCCACTGACATTTCTGAGCCTGAGTCCTGATGGCTTTTTTAACCTCAGGTTGATAAAGCTCAGATTTGGCACTCTGACTCAGTATCTGGGTCACTGGTGGGGCCTTTATAGTGTGACCTTTGCTTTAACATGTTATCAGACACATTATAGACCCCAGACTGCACAAGTCACATGCACACACAAATACACATAACTCTGTCGGTGTTTGCTTACACACCCCAAAGCGCTCCTTTCGCTTCAACCAAAGACAAACACTCTGATAACAAAGGATTAGTCAGAATTGCCCTGCTGACTCTTAACATATCAAACACTCACTCCAGTCTTTATCAACTGTAACGTGCTACGCTAACACTCATCTACTGTAGTCTCCTCTAATATGCTCCTCCCCTCGCCTGCAACAAGTGGCGTTATTCCCTCAGCGGTTTGGAATTTGACGTTCTCAAAGAAAAAATGGGAGCGTAATAAGTCTCCCTGGTGAACATCCAGAGCCCCAGAGGACTGGAACAAGACTCTGTCACCTCATACCGAGCACACACTGTTATCATGCTGCACTCTGCCAAACATGCCAGCACCTCACCAGCTGCACTTGGATCAGCCAGCTTCTTCTTTTTTTATTCTTTCAGCTATCCAGAATGGCAGCCGTGCCCTTGACAAAGCTGCTGAATGAACCACTAGCTTGTTACAAAGAGTAGAATCAAATCCACAAAAAAACTATTTGGATTAAACTTGAGTATAGAAAAAGCTCAACATTTCTGCTTGAGTGGCTCTTGTAATTTTACACTGACCTCAGTTTGCATCAGACCAAAGTTGATCTCATTTCCCAATATTCACTCTCTCATTGTGGACATATTTATTGTCAGACAACCCCAAAATAGTCTGTTTAAACCTCATCTGACCACAAGATTTACCACATAAAAAGCCTTCAGTTGAAATTGTGTCACTGTTCTGTATTCCTTTGGTAAGTCATCATTGAGGCTGAGCTGTTAGTGGGCTGCAATTCTGGGATTTTTTCCAAGCTTGATTTTGTTTTTTCAAGGTTACCTCAGGCTTCCTGATTTGAGGTGGTTTTAAATGCACTTTTATAGTTATCAGTTATTTTTTTTATTACTTCTCTTTAAAGCATCACATAATCCCTCACCAAATGTCTTCTGGCACACCGCGCCATCATGTTTCAACTCAACAGTTCGGTATTTACATTGTAGGTATTCATGAGGGTCCCCGGCCTCTGGAAAGTAGCGGCTTGCATGTGATGGTCTTGTTAAGGAACATAACTCAACCGTGCCAGAAAGTTATGCAAATGGCCTTAACCATACTATCTCATAACCTAAAAGTCGATTACATTATTGAAGACAGACTTGAGGAATCGCAGACTTGGGCCATGCGTTCCCCGGGGAACCCCACACGCTGCTTTACTGTAAAATGTGATACCTCTTCATTAATCTTGCTGATTGGAGCGCAGCCCAGTAGGATGTATGCAGTTTGTGTGTGTGTGTGTGTGTGTGTGTGTGTGTGTGTGTGTGTGTGTGTGTGTGTGTGTGTGTGCATGTCCACACACATCTGTTTAATTGTGAGTGAGTGTACATTACATGTGCATCTACATCCTAACATGCGTGTGTCTGTGCATGTTCTCAAACCCCTCCACCCCTATGGAGTGTGTATGTGTGTGTGTGTGTGTGTGTGTGTGTGTTTGTGTGTGTGTGTTTATGTGTGATTTGAGCGCCAAGGGAGAAGTCTTGCATTCATCTCATCTGACAGCTCCCGACCTTCTAGTAATCCCAGTTTTTCTCTGTATCTCACTCCCCATTACCTCACACATACATACACACACACAGACAGCAGGCATGTGACCTGCCGCAGGATCAAAGATGGTCAGCTCATTCATCTGCAGCTGAATTGACAGACAGTCGCATTTAGGACTCCATCATCAGCTACTGGCCAAAATCTGTTGTCGTTCTATCTGCATTCCTGCTTTAATGTTCAGAGTCCTCCAGTTCACATTATATCAGCCTGATTCGGTGTGGAATTTCATTCATCTTAAATCGCTGAAACCAGAGTCTCCACTTTGAGCACATTTTTATTGTGTACAATTTATAAGATTTCCTTTTTAATTAGCCATGCTAGCAGAAACGTCTGTCAGCATGTCCATCAGTTTGGTTCAGACTGAAATATCTCAATTTATATATATAATATCTCATTATTGAATGTATTGCTGTGAAATCTTGTACAGACAGTCTAGGTTTCTATACAATATATATTCTAATGAGTCTGGTGATCTCCTGACTTCTTGTGTAGTACCACTATGAGACATTTTGTGTTTCTTACTGAAAAAAATCAACAGTTTCTAGAAGGATAGCCAGGGAATTTTGTATAGATGTTCATGATACCCACAGGACAAATCACACACAAGTTTTAATTTGTTGACTGAAATTTCTCAATATCTACAACAACTTTGACTTGACCTGCCTTTTGACACTTGTGTGACTGTTTGGGGGGGTTGCTTTTTAATTAATTTCCATTATTTTTCATCTACTGCTTTCATCAGGTACATCAAAAAACTATTTTCCTGACATAAAATAACCAAATACCTTTAAAACCAATGAAACCACAGCTGTACTTGCGTTTTGTTAATCTAAGATGGTGACTGGTAAACATTGCACATCTCAAGCATCAACATTAGCAAGGTGCCACCAGCATTTAAACTGAAGTAACTGCGCCTCTAAGCAGCCTTTCAGAGCTGCATCCTGTTGTCTGACAGTGAATGTCATAATGAGTGTATCTTACATTCAGAAACGTATCCTGAAAGTGGTATATGGCAGCGCAATGAAAACGTCAGCACAACATTATACAGAACAGATTTTTACTGCAGCTGTAACTCTCCTGGCAGCTGCTACTGCAGAAAGGTGTTACTCCTGCTCTATTATGTGAATCTGTGGCTGCAAACCTTTGTCTCCCAACACCGTCTGATTTACCGCTTGTTATCTTTTGCTTCCTCTATCTCCCTGAACAATCTGGTTTCACTTGGGCTCCCAGCTCTATTTAAGAACACTTTGTCAACACAATGAGAGGAGGAGATACTCCTCCCAGCAAAAGGCACACAAAATTATGTATGATGTCGTAAGGGAAGGGAAGACCTATTTTATCTGGCCAGTACTGAAATCTCCTAATTTCTTCAAGATGTGTGGATTCTTTATGTTACAGATGAAAAGACGTTTCATTTTTCCAAATGCAGCTTATTATTTCAAATGAAATCTGCTCAATAAAGATATGGTGTCCTGTGTTTAACTTCCCAACAAAAGTGTGCACTGACAACAGTAAATCAAAATGGATCTAGTTAAAACTATTCTTGACTAAACTGGGGTATCACATTTATGGCACGACTATGGTGACTTCCAGATGTCAGATTAACTTTAGACTCAAAGATCTGGATCTTCAGGATGGGTTGTTTAACACTTTGTTTTGCATTGCCCTGTTTACAGAACAAATGAGTCTAAATCTGTGTGTGGTATCCATAATCAGCAAAGTTCAAAGAAGAAATACTAACATGATCTGTTTGAGGAGATTCAGGTTACAAGTATCATTTATTAGTTTGTTTTAGCTTTGGAGATGAGAGAAAGCAATTAATGAAAGCATCTCTAATCCCTTTTTTTATATAACAATGCATCACATAACTATGTGAAAGAATTTACTTATAGTGATGAACCCACAGAGAATTAAAACCCATCCTAGCTCTACACAGCTTTCCTGCATCTTGCAGCTCATTGTTTTGCTTTTCTGGTGCAGAGTTTTTTACACTCACTGCTCTCAAACATGTTTCCAGCCACAACTGACAAATGTTGTCACTGAAAAAGCTTTGATCAATTTACTGTATATTACCTGCTCAGCACCAAACAGCAAACAAACACAGCTAGCAACCAGCTGGTGAACAAATGTTGGAGCATGTAATGTTTAAAGAGACAGAGCTAAAAGGAGAATAAATACTGGACCTGCATTTGACCAGAAACACAACTACAATCTGCTGGATGTATAAATAGATAACTGTTTGTCATATCACATATACTGAACTCAAAAACAATGAGTTTCAAACCTGAAAACTAAGTTTGTTCAAATTTTTTAAAGTACATGTTGCATATTTAGCAGTGTGCTTGTTTTGACTATTTAAGGGCAACAAGTGTCACTGTGCATTCACCATATTTCTGTTTCTGTCTTCTTTTTGGTCCTGTTTATGTGTTAATTCTGAAGAATTTAATATGTCACTTTGTTTGTCCCTGCATTTTGAGCATGTATGAACATTATACATTATACAACATCATGCAAGTCAAAATATTTAACTGTTATGTGGCTGTAATCTGGGGGAAGTGGCGAGATTTGTAATCAGCTTCCCCGGGTCTCTGCAGCGGTACAGCAAACAAAGGCAGTTCAAAGATTGGAAGTGAGTGACCCTAACATGGCCAGTTACTTTACACAGAGATTGACAGCTGTGAAAAGGGACTGCAGTGTGTGTACGTGACTGAGGTCACAAAGGCTGTGATAAGACTACGTAACAGGCCAGGACTGCTACTAATTAACTCTTTTTTTCTCTTGCATATTTATGAACTTCCTCAATTATTTTTCCAGTGTCCTCGCTATCTTTCTCTCTGTGCTACCTACTGTATTGTCCCTCTGTAGTCTGCATTAGAGGGACTATGAAGGCGTCCACTGTCTGTAGGAGTATAACTGATATACACTCAGATGATAACCCTAGAAATCAACAGCAACCACTATGGTCGCTTTAAAATACCATCAGCTCCTCAGAGATACAGGGGAATGTGTGGCAGGACCACAGTATATCCTAGGGGAACACCCAAGTTGTAATTCCTCGATTGTTTACTGTATTCTAATCCTTCATGTCTTTCAAACCATTCGAACACTGCCGCACAAGTCATTAAGTGTAATTGCTTTGGTTTTGCAGCGTTTTGTGCTTGATATGTGTTGACTTTGAGGACACAAAGTAAACATCTCTCTGCATCCTTCAGTGCCAAAACCTGAAAATGATTCCTCAGTACTGTAGGCGCTCACTGATGCAATTATTTCATGCTGATGTGATTGTAATTCAACCCGTCCTCTAACTCGTGTTCAGCACAGATGTGACTCTGGTTGACAGCCAGGCTCTGAGGTGGTTTTTCAGAAAGCATCCATGTTCGGCCACGGGGCCCTGCCTTCCCCTCTTCCTGAGCTCTGACTCACACACTGAACACTGTTGCCAGGGCTACCATTTATTAATATTGGTCCATAACTTTGAGCTACATCACCAAGCTACAATGTGGCAGACACAGCTTCTGAATCCCCGGACACACACACACACACACACACACACACACACACACACAAATACACACAGGTACGTGTACACACATGCAACCAAACACATACACACACACGGCTTTGTGTCCAAGTCATCCAAGTAGATTGTGAATGAGTGCGCTTATAATGGAGCAAGCTTTTTGAAGAACAGGGTGTTCACTGAGACTGGAGAGAGAGTTGCAAGTGAAATAGGTTGGGCACTAGCGGCCCCTTGTGGTCACGCTTAGTCATGTGCACACTCCGTTAACTTGCCCTGCCCAGGTTCAGTACTAAATCAACAGCACATAAGGCACAAGGCAGAGACCACAGCTGTGTCCTAATTATGATGATGATCATGATGCATTCAAGTATTAAACAGGTTGCACACTGAAAAAGTGTCAAAGTATGCTCAAAAAGTAAGTATTCACTGTAAATCTGTCAGGTTTTCTGTGTGTGGTTGATTTTTTACACTATAGGCCTTTTTCACAGCAGACATTTTGACTTGTCATAGTAGGAAAAGCACAGGTGTTCCTGATAACATTGGTGCTGTTTTATGCAATGCACAAACAAAATGGAGGAGAAGTGCACTTATTGTCGATGAAAGTGGGGGAAAAACCATGAAACACATCACGGAGCAAAACAAAAAAAAGCATTGTACGGCCTGCATAGCCATGGTCAAGACACACAGGTTTGTTTTCGTTGATTTGTCCCCCTCTCAGGACTGTGTGGGCACATACAACAAGTATGAAAATAGTGTCCATTGGTCAAATCAAGGTAATCTGTACTTCCACAAAAAATATTTGTTCCTGTTACAAAATCTGTTTTCCCTTTTATAAAACCTGCTATGGGAAAATTACATGTGCCCCCAGATTCAGTCCTAAAATAAGCAATTTAAAAGTCAACGTTATTATTAAACGGATTAATACAACAATACAATAGAAAACATACAAACTGAAAACAGCTGGTCCATGTTTGAATCTAATTGCCGAGTCTTGGTACAGACTGTGCTTTCCTGATACATCCTGGGGCCTGTTTCAGAAAGCAGGTTTAGTGAAAGCTCTGAGTTAGTTAACCTTGAGACGAGGGAAACTCTGGTTTTTCGGTTTCACAAAACCAGTTCAGCTTAACTCTGAGTCAGTTACCCTGGCAACATACTCCGTGAACCTAACCTGCTCGCTAGCAGGTTTTCTTCAACTAGCCCTGAGTTTCTCCTCCTTTTTAGTTGAAGCCCGCAGACTGAAGGAGCTGTCGGACATGGTGAGTCCTTTTCTTAAAGAGTCAGTTAATTTTGAAACACAAATACGAAGCAGAAATCTCCGTCAGAGGGTGATCGGACCCTGCTGGGATGTTTTATCATTCTCTGATGATGTTCTGTTTGAGTGTTTCCGTTTTTCTGTACAATCGATAATTTATCGGAACAATATTCTCAGCCCTTGTATCGTCTGTACGACACCACATGGACATGCTCTCAGTTCAGAATAAGTTCTCTGTTCAAGTTCATGTTTCCAAGGCAACCGTCTGTCCGGCTGTCACAAACGCAGCATTTGAAGGTGATTGATAGCCAAGTTGTTACTGAGCATGCTTCATAGTGACAGTGTTGCTGGTTCGATACCAGTGAGGAACTTTTGCAGCATCGCTCTCTCTCTCTCTCTCTCTCTTTCTCTCTCTCTCCCTCCCCCTGTTTCCTATCGGCCTCTATACCAGCTACTGTTAAATTAAGGTGAAAGTGCCCAAACTAAATTTGACTCTTGCACTAAAACGTTTACACTTTTGTAGTGTTGTATGTATAAAGGCATGTAGGTGTTGCTTTCAAATAGACGATATTAAATATTGGCAGTGTTGAGGTGGCTGAAAAATTTACTTTCATTTTTGCTTAGAAGATTTCACCAACTACTGAACACATGTTTAATGTAGCCTTTAAACGCTGTTTGCAGGCTAAACAACACCACAATTGCTTGTAATGAATACCTTACTTGTTTGAGCTATATTTTTATATTTCATATTCAGTTGCTGCCAAGTAGGCCTACGTTTTGTACCTGTTGGTGTCTGCATGAATATTAAATGTGCCATGCACACACATACACAGAATATAAATGTTGAATAAGTCGACCACTTCTTTTTTTTCATTATTACTCACACATTGACTGTCGGTAATTTTCTGCCACATCAGCTCATATATACTCATCATCTGCATGTATTCATTGATATTTCTAACTCCTCTGGGGAGAAGTAGGAGGACTGAGCCCTTTGTTTCTCCTGTTGCCATGGTGAAACACGTTATCTGTGCTCCATTGATGAGGGCTTGGTATCTCCTCATGCACAAGCTTCACTCAGAGTTACTTTGACTCAGAGTTGATTGAACTAACTGTTAACACTTGTTCTGAAACCGAAAAACTCTGATTTTGACATCTCAGAGTTGGTCAACCTAGAAATAAGGTTTTAACTCAGAGTAAGTTAAACCTGCTTCCTGAAACAAGTCCCTGGACTCTCCCGTTAGCTTCGTTGTGCCTGTTAAGGGAGAACAACTTTATCTTCCTTATAGAGCTTTCTCAGAGATTTAACAATCACAGATAATTGTGTAAGTAATAACATGACTAATGGCTACATGTGTGTGGGTTTTACGGCACTCTGTTGTGCATTAAGGCTCACTGTCAATGCGTTAATACAATAGAGCCATTGTTAATGTCATTAGTAACACCTGTTCATTTCCTACTATGAATTATATTATGAAAAAGGCCTATTACTACTAGGAATCTGGCGACCTCACATGCCCATCATCAGCCTGAGCAGAGGTCTAATCAGACAAATATTTAAAACACCTGTAGGGTTGCACAGGGCTTTGAAAGAACAGTTCATTTTATTTTTGAGAGGTTTAACTGGATAAAGATGCAGTTTGATTGACATTTGCCAAAATAAATCTTTTATATTGTATATTGTTTTCTCGTAGACTGCAGAAAGAGTATACACGGCAATTACTATATGGTGCATACTGTATACTAATCGTATTTAGTGTGGAATTGAGATATAGTACAGATACTGTGAACCAAAAGATGTTTTTATTTGTCACTACATTCTGGAAAATAATTGAAAATATATTGTGCTTGGTTCAGTTGTGTTGTAGTAATACTTTATGAGTGCTCTTTTTTGTCTAATTATACAGTACAGCATGATGTCCATCTTTGGGGATTCCTTTTCTACATTTTTACATTTACATGATCTCTTCAGAGAATCCTAACCTTTCTGCTAAATTTAACAGCTGCAGAAATCAGGTGTGTGAATCGAAGACGTGAATTTCTGCTTTAGGTCCTTTTTGGGCTGTTTGCTCGGTGGATGCAACAAACAGTTGTGGAGCATGTACACCCCCGACTGGTTAGTAAGTGTTATTACCTGCTAAAGCAGAAATTGTGCAGATGTTTTGAAACTTCACTGTCTAGTTAGTATTAAACACTTTATTGAGATGTTTTTAGTTTATTAAAACTTCATTTTACAGGTCCTGTAATTAGTAAACAAACTGATGCAGACAAGCAAAGAGGGTTGTGTGACTGTTGGTTGTGTGAGGGTAAACTATGCTGTATGTTGACATTGATCTTTATCCATTTAATTTAATTTGGGCCATTACATTACCAGTAATCTATTGGGTGATGAGGACATTTACTGTACATAGTGTTGAAGTTGTACAAACAAGCATGTGAGCTTGTAAATTTAGTTTGTGTACAGTGACTGTGAGGACCTCTCTTATTAAAGATTTTTGTACACGCCTGTATATTGTCCACCTGTAGTGTTGCTACAGAAAAGGCAGCATGAGGAGACTCACAGTGACTCATAATAACAGTATGAGTGTTGCTGCTTAAAGCTCCTGGAATCTGCAGCACAAACCTAATATTTGCACATGTTGGAGTACCTGCTATAATCCAAAGTCTTTTAAACAGATGTTTGTGTAGCCTATCTGAATCTAAACACCACATTTTAGTTGTTATCAACCCTGAACTGAGCCCAAGCAAGTTATTGAATTTGTTTTAACTAAATTGAATCTCGATTTAATTACATTGAGTAACAGACTGTGGTTGACATGAGGCTCCATGTTTGTTTATTTTGAATTAACTTCCACATTGCTAAACACCAAGTTGAATATAGTCATGTCCAGCTGTAATTATGACTAGGATGTTGATGTGGTGCTATTTATGTTGAAAACTGGTCATTACGGGTTCAGCTGAGCCCACCCTCAAGTGTCAGCTAAGCTTGACCCCCAGGACTGCCCATGAAACACAGTGACATCTCAGATGACCTCTAAATAACACAAAAAGGCTTCATGTCTATAGACTCAGCACGTATCATATTATTCACACTGTAAATTGACATGTTTGTTCATCCAACAAGGATGAAACCATTTAACACTGTGGAAGTCATTGTCAGCATTCAGGACCATCCTGGACGTGTTGACTGCTGGATATTAAATGCGCCAGAGTATGAATAGTAGTGGGATTTATTCCAGCAATCCCTCTCATGGAGCTCTACTGAACTGACAGGGAGGAGGAGTGTGGCTGCAACTCTACTCCACCCTGCCCATGTGTTAAACCTGCTACAGCTGCTTCACATCTGGAGAAGGGGAAAACTATGCTGTACAGAAGAGGACACAATGTAAGAAGTCAGAGTTTGTTTGTCACTTTCCAGTATGATCTATCTAGGAGGGATCTTTGGGTTTTCAGCTGAGGCAATCATGTTAGCTTCCTCTACATACAGTAACCATATTCTATGCTAGGTCATCAATCTACTGGACATTAGACACATATTGTAGGCTCCCGTTCTCTCTTGGACTTCCAGCCTGATTCAACACTGTGCCAGACAGCAACAGCACCTGGATGTCCTCTTATAAACCAACAAGACCATGTGTCCTTTTAGAAAGTCTGGGTCCTGGATGCATGGCTTCTTCTCACGTGTGCACGAGGAGAACAGGACTGAGGACCACCCACTTCCAGCAACAGGGCAAAATAGACTGAAGGCAGAGAAGAGGCATGATTCAAGCCGAAGTTTGACACATGGAGCAGGAAGTGCAAAGGTTGCAGGCCATGGAACTGGGATCATAAGTGGCCTGGACAAAGTGGGACCTGCCAAAGCAGAAGATCATGAGCCCTATTGCATCTCTTTCCTCCTCCGATCATCATATGTCACTCTTCCAACACCAACAAACCGATGGCATCATGACAAGGTCCTCAGAGCATTCACTGACATCGTGGAGCAGGATAGACAGATAAAGTGTCATGTGACCCATGTAACCCATTCATCCAGTTCATCAAGGAGGAAGAGGAGCCGTCCTCCTCCAGAAATATCTAGAAGAGTCTCCTGCAGGCAGCACAGTCACAAGGCCCTCACATTGTCATATAATCTGCATAGGCAAAGAGGACATGACTGACTTCACTCCAGTGAGAAGATGAATGCAAAGAGGCCTTGGAGAGGAAAGTACTGGGTCCTGGTCACAACAATGTAGGGACAAAGGGTAGCAGGCCTGACTATTTTCAGTGGAGGTTAGCTGCAAGTACAAGTTTCACAGTACAATTATCAATTAGCCTGCGATTTATTTTCTTTTGATTGACTATTCCATTAATCGACTTTTCAATGACAAATCTAGCTGTGGTGCAAGAGAAAATCCAAAAAACCTCGGGGCATTGGGGCACACAATTAAGGGACCTTGATCACCTGTTCCAAATTTTGTGGGAATCAATCCAGTGGAGATCAAGATATTTCACTAGATCAGATTCACTATATATATATGAAGCTCCTTTTGGTGCTTAATGAAAAAACAAGTGTTTCTTTCAATGAACACAAGATTGTTGCATTCTTTCCTCTCAATCTTGGCTGGCTGGTTGTTTGGTTGGTTGATTGGTTGGTATAGCACTCCAACAATGTACAGTATAATTGCACATCCTACACTGTTAACCCAAAAGTTCTTTCTATGCAAATAGTTTGAGTAAATACCACTTTTAAAAATGACTTTTATTGTATTACTTACATTACATTGAGTGTACTAATTTTTGTAAGTTTAACAAACTTAAACTATCAAGTTTTACCTCAGGCCACCTGTTGTGATTGGCTCAAGCCTCAAAACAAGTCTGTGCTTGTCCGTTGGAGGTTACAGAGAAAGTTGCGCCATTTTCAAATTTTCACAGAGCAATTTAAGGTCTTTGCACTTTGCATGCTCCTTGGACAATACATTTTCTGCCTGCATTTTTCTGTTTTTCGCAAGTTTGGACACTTTTAAAGGACATTTGCCAGCCGTGAAGAGGATACCATTTTTCTGCCTGAGTGAGGTGAGTTGTTTTCAATATTCAATCAACTAATTAGAAACTGGAACGTTTTGTTTATACAACATGATCTAAAATAAAACCACTGTGAAATATAAAAATCATAATATTTGTGATGACCATACAGCTGATTGTAGACACATGGCTGTAAACCTGAATATCCTCTTTTTGTCTTGTTTCTCTCATTATAATGAGGGAGACTCATTTTTTTGCATATTTGCAAGAGAGACCTGACAATAAATGATATACACAAGGTAACAGCAAGACTAGTCTGTTATACAAAACATTCATCACACACTCAGACACACTATTTATCAATCACAAATATGGGATAGCATTATTATACCCTTTTTTTCTTGACCATGACCCTGAATTCCCTCGTGCCTCAAAACATAGTCCATGTAGGTCAGAGGCTACAATTTGCTGATCTGATCTGCACTGTCGTATCAAAGGGTTATGTTCAGGCGTGCAGAGACACTCCCTCAGCTGTTCTTATGCATGCCACTTAAAATGTTGTGGGATCAGCAGTCTTGCTCTGTGGAACATGTGTAGATGAGATTTGTGCTAAGACGACATTTTCAACAGGCCTCCCTTTCATCGCAAACACACTGGGACAAAAAATAGGTCCACTTATCCTTTGTTTAGCAAATGAATGGGTGAAAAATATGTTCATTATGTACTGATCATTACTAATTGGACCGTGTCTGATGATTCATGATTCATGTTTAGCACTGAGAAGAGTCCCACTGTCCCTGACAGCCTACAGATCTGCCTGACTGCCTTCTTCTGTCCGTTCCTATACACTCTGGACCTGTATTTATCAATCAAAGAGTTAGACTCAAGAATGCTCTAAAGAGCTAACGTAGAAGTAAACTAGTTCTTAAGATCAGGACACATTTATCAAGCAAATTATAAAGAATAGGAATAAGAAGAATAACATTTGAGCAAAATCGCATGTTTAATTGCATCAGAAACAATGATTTACCAAACTGTGCATCTGTCATATTGTTCTGAAGAAGCTGTTTAATTTTGTTTTATTTTGTTAAAACGAAAACCAGCTGAAATTGAAACAAAAAGTAAACCACACTAGAACTGGGGAGAAATATTGCTGCTGTTGGAGAAGAAATTTTATGATAAGTTAATTTATAATTTAGTATCAAAATTAAAAGTGCAGACAATAAAGATGGAAGGTGTATGCCCTGGATGTGAGTTATCTAAGATCTATTATTCTCTGCAGCTCTGTTAAATTGAAAAGCCTTTCTAAGTCAAGGCAAATGTGATTAAAGGACAGATTCACAGTTTTTCAAGTCTGTCTTAAAACAACAGTCAGGTGCCCAAATGAACACTGAAAGAGGTTTTCCTCTCTGTAATTATTCCTCCTGTTCATACTGGCTATTGTAAGTGACGGAGGACAAAATCCACAGCGTGTCCACACTGTCATTTTGTGCAACAATGCATTTAAAAGTTTATCTAAAGCTTATGAGGCTTTTAGCAGTCTGAGTTTTGCTATATTTACAATCGTTTATAGACAGTGTTTCCATGTTGGTGGAAGTATAGTAACAAAAAGTAGGACTTAGCACTAAAAACTCTGTAACTTTTAAAGATATCTATTTTATTTGACTCATTAGGACAGCTGAAGCTTTATATTAGCTTCAGATAAACTTATGTATTTTTTAACAGAAAGAAGCTTGTGGATTTCGTCCTCTATCATTTACATTGTAAGTGCATTATGAACGGATCCTCTAATAGTCAGTATAAACAGGACGAATGATTATGGGGAAAAAAGCATGTTTCCATTTTCATTTAGACTCCTGAATAACAGAAAAATTGTGAACCCGTCCTTTATTACCAAACTTTAAGCTGTCTGGTAGATATTTTCTACAGTCTGAAGTCATATAAGTTTGTTTAAAAACCTGAATCATTATCTTCCTCTAACTCCTAAAAATTAGAAAGTCAATCCTATCCATTTCTGTTTTTATGCAGTCATGATTTATTATTAAGTGTGAGCTATGCAGAGCCATGTTTGGCCTTATCTTAAAGTAATTATAGAGATTTCAAATATGTTCACACTGATTAGAGCTCAGCCGATGGGTTACAGTGTATTAACGGCCCTTCACTGAATGTGTTCAACATAATTCCAACTTAAAATCGGGGTCACTTTATCTCTAAAAATACACTTGCAAGTGTAACAAAGCAGAGCTACTGCTTTGAGAGTGGCACTGGAGCCCCACATTGATTTAAAGGCAACTATTTATGGGACTGTACTTTGACCTTTCTATTAAAATGTAAACAAATGATATCCAGTAGTAGCACATTATATCCACCTTAATTTCCATATTCACTAATACTTTTCTTGATTAAAGGCAGTAGTTGAGCTCATCTCACAAAGTGAATAAAATAAAGGTTTGACTATTTTCAAGTCAATTTTATTTGTATAGCCCAGTATCACAAATCACAAATCAGTTAGCTTTATAATCTGTACAGAAATACTTCTTTTGTCCGTAGACCCTTTATTCAAATAAGGAAAACTCCCTCTTAGCAAGTATTACGATTCCCTCTCATATTCATCCAGTCTACCTTTAATTAACAGAGATACTATCACTGTATATTAACTAAGTTATATTGCAGTCTACTTCTGCATTTTGACACTGTGGTCTGATGGTTTGCCAGGTTTTGAAGCTGTGATCAAAGCCAAGGGATCGAAGTGCACCACCGAGGTGTTACCTGATAAAAATGTATTCACACAAGGTAGACGCAATCTAAATAAATCACAAGCTGTACAGTATGTGCATGAATATGATGCACCACATAAATAAACCAGCAATAACAGACCGCTCTGGAGCTCTGCGAAGGTTTTAGAGTAGTGTACTAACTGTGTTTATAATAGTAATAATGATAATAACCTTTATTTTAAGAGCACTTTACTAAAAAGAAAGTGCTTCACACAGGGTAACAAAGCAGAAAGATTATCCTACTGTAAAATCGAAAGAATAAAAGATGTTACACTTGGCTATGCAGAATAATCATTCACCAGCCTCCACTCTACAACCTCCAGAGGCCATTTATCACCAGCAGTTAGATGTGTGACAGGTGACACTTACACTACACATCATTGCACTCTTTAGCAGAGTGTAGGATGGCCTTCTCTCAGTGTAAGAAGAGCGTACCATTGGCTTGTGTTTATTTAGGTTTCATGAGCTTATTATTTTTATTATTTTATGTATCATCATTTCTCACCTGTAGATGTGGAACTTATCAATCACGTTTTGCATACCAGCTTCAGTCACACCTTTCATCCAATACTGAACTTTTAGACATGCTGCTCAACTCTCAGGGAATGTACAACAGATCCTAAAGCTCAATACACAGTACTCTGAGAGAGCTAATGAGGGCATGATTAATATGAATTGCATATGTTTTAGCAGTGTTGCTCTTCAATTAATTAATCAAACTTTATTTGTACCTTTCTCACAAATAAAATGCCATTCAAAGTTTAATTTAAAAATGGATTTAGAGACTAATTATTTCAGTTAAATTAGATACATGGATTTTAGTTGCAATTTATGTGTGGTCTCCCTTCCCTTGTCAAGCCTTGAGCCAGATTGTGACAAATTGGAGGCTTGTGCGGGATGAAAATGAACCATTTTGGTGATTTGGCACACTTTTGTTTTGCTACCTCTTGTGATTATGTGGTTTGTTAATGCTTGTTTGTAGGCATTTTGTTTCTGGAAAGTCTTGACTTAAGAGTTTGCCTCCTTGGTTACCACTTTAGAGAGTATTATACAAGAGCTTTTTCTTTTAGGAGAGAGCATATTTGTAGTCTTTAGTCCCTTTTTTGTTGTGTGTTTTGTTTAAATTTCATAAATGTTTGTCCACTGTGGTGTCTGTTATGTATGGCTGACGGTTTTTAGTTCACATTTTAAAAAATATCTATATATTCAGTCCCTCTTAGATCCTCTCAAAAAGTTTTCTGTGGAAGAGCAAAAGGAGAAGAACCAGAGGATGTGAGAGATACTCTTTTTTTCATACACCAAAAGCATTTTTGGGAGGTGGTCTGGTGCAAGGCCATGTAAGGCTGTATAAACTGCTCAAATATTTTTTAAATCAGTCCGAAAACTAACAGTTAGTCAGTGTGAAGAGTTTAAAATAGTCTTTGTGTTGTTCAGAGAGAAATGACCTCACTTTGGAGATGTTCTTCAAATGACAAAATGCTCTTTCCGTGAGCCTTTATATTAAGCCTTTAGATTTTTTGTGTCTTTGTTTGAGTTTAGTCCTAGTGTAATTAGTTTGGAGGCCAGTTTCTGTCTTTGAACCTTTAAAACAATCTTCAGTACTTGTGTTTTATCCTGGTCGAGCTGTAAAACCATTTTTGTGACACCCAGGCATTTGTATATAAAATACAAGTCACCTCTGTGTCATCAGAAGACACGGCCACTTATAGCTGAGTGTCATCAGCATAGCGTTTTGACACTGCATCTATAGATACAAAAAGATTCTTCCACAAAGATACAAGGTAAACAGTTACAAACCAATTCCAGATAGGCCAACATGCTCACTTTATCTGTCTACAAGAATCTGGTGGTCCACAATGTCAAAGACAACACTCAGGTCAAAAGTCACCAGAAGTAAAGGCTTGTTGCTGTTGACATTTGTTCAGAAATCGTTCAATAGTTTAAGCAGTGCTGTACTGTATCTATGCTGCGATGCATCCGAAAACCTGATTAAAATATTTCAATTTTATTATTTATGTGTTTTCTTAGTTTTTCTTAAATTTAAATTTTTTAGAGAACCTTGAATAATGCATTGATGTTTCAATTAAAACCTAAATCATTTTTAATGTCATCTGTTTTTATGATGTAAAGTCAGTGCACTTGCAAAAGACAGCTCCTCTACCTACTTCAATGTCTTCTTCCCCAGTGTAAATAAAGATAATTTTGTAAACAAAGGAAAACAGACGCTGTATCTCAGCTGTAATAAATGTCTGGTCATACACTCTTTCCCCTACCCTCCTTCATCCTGCTCCTGCTCCTCCTCCTCCTCCTCCTCATATTTCTCCTTTTAGCTAAGTGGCATTTGGCTTGAATACAAGGATTTAAAAATAAGGCAAGCACAAATGCTTTCTATGGACTTCTCTGAGGGATTACAAGAAGTTGCCTGTGATCTATAGATCTGCAGACACAGATGCTCATGCATGCATTCATATGCAAAGATAAGTCAAATACTATTATACAGCCTTGTCCATGTCGTGCAGAATAATACTGCCTGTATGAGTGCAGCTTTGGCATCTCACATTTAATTGGTATATGTACTTAAAATTTATATTTTTGTATTTGGTGAAGGATAGTTGGGCATCTTAGTGGGAATTTCTAACCCTTCGCCGCTGAGTTGCAACACAATGCTAGAAAAAAAAGGTTGAGCAACTCTGTCAGATGGAGGAAGGGAAAGGAAGCGGGTGGTCATAGTGGCTTGACACATTATATTTTAGGTCAGAAAGAAAAGAAATGTTTCTGAGTGCCAAGATCCACCCCCAGAGAGACTGCACATGATTCCTATCAGAGGGCCGCAGAGAGAGGAGATAGTGAGTGGTGGCAGAGGAGGAGGAAGGAGGAGAGAGAGAAAGAGAGAGAGAGAGAGAGAGGACACTCATACACTTACTAGAAGACACCCACGCGCAATCTCTCACCAGACACCCACACCCACTTTCTCACATACGCTGCATACACATCGGAGCACCTGCATTGTAGCCACTCTGTGTTGTGACTCGGTTCGTGACGGGCTCACAGTGCCAAGATGCCTTTCTACGGCTGCCTGTTGGCTCTGTCCCTGGCTGCACTTACAGGTAAAAAGTTCCTGTTTTTCTTCTAACTGTTCTGTGTGTGAAAATGTCAAGTTTCTGTTCTCCAAGTGAAGACAGTGAAGATCAATTTTCTATTTGTTTATGATAATGACAAACTTTGAAGTGGTATAAAAGTAAAAAACAAAAGAGCTCTCTTGTTGCAGTTTGGTATCAGAGGAATGCTTTGCAATTAAAATCACACTGATTGCATGTGTTTAAAACCCTCCGGTTATACAAATATGTGGTCACATTGTCTCATAAAACACGCAGAACAAATTGCCATCTGCTCTTTCTGTGTCTGTCTGTTGGTTTATTCATCCTAATTCTTTGCAAAAAAAGAAAAGATCTTAGGATAAAGGCTCTATCTATTACTCTTGCCTTTTTGTGTGTTTAACAGATTACACACAAACATGGACATGATTACATTACTATATAGACTGATTGCATGAGTCCAGTTGTAGTTGCTGTTGAGTCCTTTCCTTTGATTGACCTTTGAATGTTTTTATCTATATCTCTGACAGTCCCAGAATCAGTTTGTGCTGATCTGACAGTGTGCTCACATACAGCAGCTCAGCTCAGTCACTACATTTGTGTTATTTGTGTTATTTGTCACCACATGCTTCTTATTTCAGGAAACACCATTGGTGCTGTTCCCTATCAGCCGACTGAGAGGAATTGCTCTGCAGTTCCACCGGTAAGATTAATGCAATCAATGGATGCAATGTGAGCTCAACAGGCTTGTTTTTGAAGTGGAATAAATGTCATAAAATTAAGTCATAAAATTGACCTCAAACAAGAAAGCTTCTCATGAAACATGTTGCATGAGTTTTATGCAGTTATGGTTAATGATTACTGCACATGTTCAACAGTTAATGATTACAGTGGGAGATACAGAAAGGGCTGATTTAGCACTTCTTCAGGTTTTGATTAAATCTAAAGACTTTTCACTCTCTGTCTGTGTGTGTGTGTGTGTGTGTGTGTGTGTGTGTGTGTGTGTGTGTGCGCGTGCGTGCGTGCGTGTGTGTTTGTGTGTGTGTGTGTGTGTGTGTTACAGTACCTCCCCAGCACAGCAATAGATACCACTCTCCAGCTGAGGAAGTTACGAGAGCAAATGCTTCCCTTGAATATCTTTGCCTACATTATCCCTGGCACCGACGCTCACCTGGTACATCTGCTGTCCATCATAATTAATACCCCCAGGGTTTAACCTTGTGTGTATGTGTGTATTTGTGTGTGAGTCTCATCTACTCTGTCTCTCCATCAGAGTGAGTATATTGCACCACGTGATGCCAGGGTGGCCTTCATGACCGGCTTTACAGGCTCCGCAGGTACAATCTTTTCCTGCCTTTTCCTCTTCATCGTCCTTCTCCTCCTCCCCATGACTCAACTCCCCACGTCTGAGTGCCGCGGTCGTGCAGCTCCTCTACTTTCATTCCACATCCCCACTACACAGCCTGCTTCTTGTTCAATTCAGTTTCATCGCTCTCACTGCGCTGTTGCACTGCATCACTGCATCTTCTCATTCATCAGAGCGTTCCCTCTCAGAGTAACTTCACCAGTAAATCATAAGATCTGTTTCACACAGTAAGAATTAATGACCATACATAACTCTGTACTCAGCTTTGCCATGGATGAAAGGATAAGACAGATTACAATTCAGTGAAGTGCTGATTACAACAAACTCCTTTTTAAAAAGTCATATTTTCTGTCAATTGACTCATTTATCAGTTTTCTACGGACCTCCATTTAGAATCAAACACACAGATTTGAAGTCTGGGAAATACTTTGCTGTTGCTACCTATTGTAAATGTATCTCTCTCATGTGAGTGAACAGCAGTGGAATAACAATGTTTCTTCTTAACCTCCCCCACACACACATACATTTTATAAGATTAGCTGGCCTATCACGCATTGTTCAAAGCCAACTCTGACATTTATAGGCAGTTGTAATTCACTGTCCCTATTGGCCTCTCCATAACGCAGCTGCTGTCCTACCTCTCCCCAGGCACTGCCGTAGTTACTCGGACCAAGGCCGCAATGTGGACAGACAGCCGCTACTGGGTTCAGGCTGAGAGACAGATGGACTGCAACTGGGAGCTGGAAAAAGATGGTGGGCATGATCATATTGTTGTTACTTGTTATGACAACGCAGGCCATATGGATTCCAGTCAAATCTTTGTGGTTTTGATGTTCCTGTCTAAAAATAGTCTCACAAATGCTGAGCCTATTATTATAGGATTCACCTGATAAAATTGGTTCAAAAACAAGCTAAGCTGTTTTTCTGTACACTCGTAACACAGACCATATGACGCTGGTGTTCATGTACTTGTAAAACTCTAAACTCAACATAAATCAGCTTTTGTTGCAGTGAAATGTCAACTCTGTAATTTAAAGCCCATGCATATGGAGAAGTGATTATTTTAACAAAATGAAAATTTGAAGACATAAAATTCCCCAAATACAGTATCAGTCAAAGATTTGGATACACCTCCCCATTCCCTAAAATGTGAAAGTGTGTCTAAACTTTTAACTGGTACATCATTTCAAAAAATGTAAATGGATTTGAATCCAACAAAAGGGAATTTCCAGGTAACTAAAATGTTTCAATTTGGCACCTATGTTCAAGATGTGTCTTTTTAATATAATTAGATGTTGGCTACACTGAGCTTTAGCCTTTCACAAGCAACTTATATATAACTTTTATTTGTTTTATCAACAAATCTTTCAGTACAAAGTCCAAAACCAAAAATTGAACTGGTTCCAGCACTAAATATTGCTTGTGCGTGAGGCCATATCACATCACTGAGCCACACTGGCTGTGTAATTGTAATGTTTCTTCATTACAGTGAACATGGGCACTGTAGTTTATTGTGACTCAGTCCCGCATAAATATTCACAAGCTCATTAATTGTGTATTGATCCACAGCTCAAAATAGTCCCCGACAATGCAGTACTTACTCCTGTTTGAGTAGCATTTGCTAGAACACACAGAGGCCAGCGGTTTCAAAAGAACACTTTTTTACCTTTTTTAGAGGTTTTTTTAAAAATGACCTGTTTTTAAAGATTTTCAGTTGGAATTAATGGGCTTCAGTTTTGGGAACCACAGAAAAGATTGAGAGGTATTTAGAGACGAGCATCATTGGTTCAGATTTTTTTGTGGGATATGTCGACAATACTGTAAGACAACAACACCAGTCTTATACTTTATTTTAAAAAGAAACTCTCTTAAATCATTAACTCTGGGCATCCAGTGACAAAACACAGAATACAGGCCAGAAAGTGATATTTTACTACATAATCATTTATATATTTTTGTAAATGATTGCTTCATGACACACACATTGCGCCTTCACACCTTCACATTTGGATTAGTTTAGCCAGAAAGTGCTCATGTTCTCTGAATCATGATCACATTGATAGAGATTGTAATGTGCAAAATGTTTGAAGGTTTAATATTTCAATCCACATTTTGTTACGAAGCAATTTCTGCTCATTTGATTTAATACACGTCTAATATGCATTTTGAATGTAGTTATGAGGTATCACAATAATCACCACAGGTAGCCAGGCTGGATTTATTCTGTCACATCTTCTAAAGTCAATAATAACCTGACCACAGTCTGTCATGTGTGATGTTCCTCAGTGTCCATCAGTAGCATCGCAGAGTGGCTCATCGCTGAGGTCCCATCGGGTGGCAAGATTGGCTTTGATCCCTTCCTCTTCTCCCTCAGTAAGCCTTTATTCTGTCTCCATCCTGTCAGTCTGGGTTAACATCAATGAAGTGCTCGTCGAACTAAGATGAAAAATGTATTGACAGAGCCTCCAGGCGCCACGCAGACTGTTTACTTATGATTGATTTGGTTCAGTATCATCTAATCATCTGCAATTTCCTCCATTAGAAACGCAAGAGAGCTACATTATCAACTTGGAGTCAAGCAATCGCACCATGACGTCCATCCCTCTTAACCTGGTCGACAAGGTGTGGACAGATAGGCCGCCCATCCCAATTTACAATCCCGAGCCCCTGCCAGACAGGGTTATACGTAAGTTTCTATGTGTGCGTGTGTGTGTGTGCGTGCGTGTGTGTGTGCGTGTGTGTGTGTGCGTGCGTGTGTGTGTGCGTGTGCGTGTGTGCGTGAGTGTGTGTGTGAGAGCTTGTGTCTAAACTATACACACACATACCCTTTATCTATGTGCTGATAAATGTCTGAAAACTGGACAAAAAGCAATAAGCCGCTTCGCAAACACAGTCATAAACAGTTCATTCATGTTTATATGGCTGGCTGACAAATCAAATACTCTCTAAGAGGGAATGGAAAAAGCTATAAGGCTATAAGGAAGTCATCTGGACTCCCTTGGGCCCAATTAGTCTTTATGGTCAAAGAAAGAACAAATGGAGAGCATCATAAAACTAATGGTCTGCGTGTGCTTGCATGTGTGTTTGTGTTTGAGTATAATCTGGATAAAGGTTTTTAAGTACTTTAAAATGCTGTGTCATATGGCTTGGATGTAATTGCTTGTGTTCATATTTGGCAGTCTGGGTAGAGTCCATAAAGTAATGAGTAGTTTGTAGATGACAAGAATGTCAAAGAAAAAGGCCAAGTTACTAAAAAAACACATGTGTGGCAGCAGGGTTCACATTTAAAGAGGGAACGCTGCACAAACTTCCTGAGGAGAAAGTCAAGTCAAGTGTCAAGTGTTTGCCGTGTGGACGTAAATAAAAGTCAAATGTGTGTGTGTGTGTGCATTCACAGAAAGGACCTGGCAGATGAAAGTGGAGCACATACGGAACCAGATGAGGGACAATCCTTATGAACCCACAGCTCTTCTGCTGTCAGCACTCGATGAAACAGCTTGTAAGTAACGTTGCAAAAGAAACAAAAAATTGGTTTGCTTGAGCCACCGATGAATTCACTGAAAGATGTACTGTAGTTAATATAATCCTCACATACAGTGCAGATAGTATTAGTAAGTAAAGTGAGGATAGCCTTTTTGTTCCTCAGGCTACCTCCCACACAGTATTTTCCATGTAGACATAAACCTTCTCAAATTGAAGCTGAGACTTGGCACTTTAATAAAGTATCCATTCATTTAGTTCAGATTAAATGTACTGAAACACACAGCCTGAAAAACAAATACATTTAAGACCAGTGTCTCGTGAAAATTTGGGGGGGTTTATGTAAATCCTTGCCATCATCAATATAATTAGATTTTAATCTCAAAATAGTAGGTTAATAGTTTTGAACTTGACTTAAAGGTGCAGTGTGTAGAATTTAGTGACAGAAATGGAATATAATAAGTATGTCTTCATTAGTGTATAATCACCTGAAAATAAGAATAATTGTGTTTTACTGTAGTTAGCTTACAATGACCCCTTTATATGCATCACCATGTTTCTACAGTAGCCTTGCTTGCTTGGAAGAGGAGAGGGAGTTGAGGGGTATTTATTTGGTTGCAATCTGCAACCTCACCACTAGATGCCACTAAATCCTCTCTTGTCCTTAACTTAATAACCAGTAAATCATGAACTTGATCCCATAATGAGAATCACTACAAAAAGAAAAACATGTCAAATAATTTTATTTTAACGAAATGTATTAATTTCCATTGCCTTTAAAACATACAATAACATTTTCATATTATCATACTTAAATTATTGTTAAAATTTAAGTATGAAAATGATCCAAATATCCCAATAAAGGACTCGTATCGTGTAAAAAGATATTCAAGGAGGCAAAAACGTTGAGTCTAGATTTACATTTTTAAAACTTTTTTAAAAAATAAATGTTGATAACATTTTTTAATATATTAAAGATGAGAATAATAATAATAAAAATACTTTTTAATATAACATGAAATTATCTGTTATCTATTATTCATTGCTATTAGCGACAATGTGATTATTCAGTTCAGCACCTTGTAAATGAACAGTACATTATTCAAAAGCATCTACCTCATAAAGCACACAGGAAGACGGCTGAGGTCACTGACTCCTGATTTCATAATTAGTGAGTCTCAGTTTAATGACAGGAACACAGTGAAAGTCACGTATGTCAGACCTAAGCATTAGATGCACACAGTGCATCTTGGTTCAGGTGGATCCAAGAGATGATATAAATGAATGTACAAGCTGTTGTGCTCACACTCAGGGGTGATGCTTTTTTTTTGTTTTTTAGGGCTGTTTAATCTGCGTGGCAGAGACATCCCGTACCATCCCTTCTTCTACTCCTACACACTGCTGACGATGGATGAGATCTGGTAAATCAATTTTTCAGGGATTAGAACAAGTGGGATTTCTTTCAAATGATGTGTCTGTTTCTCTCATTAGATCCGTTCCACACAAATCTGTTGTCAGTGTTTATTATATTTATTATAGTGATGTATAGAGATTCTCTTCTACTAACCATAATATATTTTATGAACCACTTGTACTTTTTCCTCTATCACACATCCACATCTACCAGGCTCTTTATACACGAGACCAGAATGACAGATGCACTAAAGACGTACCTAAACACCGCCTGTAATGGACCCCTCTGTGTGAAGCTAAAAGAGTACACCTCTGTCCAAGATGAACTCAAAACCTTTGTGGCCCAACCTGGAGTGAAAGTGTGGATTGGTACAGAGTACACAAATTATGCACTTTATGAAGTCATTACACCACAGGTATGTCTCCTCACTTCTGTCATGAAACACTGTCACTGTCATTTTATATCATGATATTTTAAATCTGATATTTTAAAGATTGTTTGTATTGCTGTGTTGTTGCTGTATTAAGTAAGCACTATGTGTTCCTGCTAGGATATTTCTGACTTGTGTTGTGTCTTTAAAGTTGCACAAATCAATATTTTAATATTAGCAATGGATCAAATGACTATATGTAATGTGTCCCTTGTAGGACAAGTTTCATTATTCAGTGAAGATCAAAATTAACCACTGCACACTGAAATTAATACTCACATGTGTGATAAATACATATAGATGACATGACAATAACATTACACGTTACATCTTTCAACAACATCATTTAAATAAGACAATTTCATTCATTTGTGGATCATTAAGCTGCATATGTGAAAGAAGTTTATGTTTTAACAAACCGCAATTATGCTGCAACATCATCAACCACATTATCTGAGCTGCCAGTGACTCATAAATGATTTATTCCTCTACAACAGCAATAATCCATCCAGTGTTTGGAAGTACATGCATACAAAATACCACAGAAAGAAGAGAAGGGCCTCCCCAGGATAAATCATTTTATAGTTTATATTTTTTTGCTTTATTTATTTTTGTTTCTCTGCATCATGTAGGATAAAGTAATGACAAGCTCCTACTCTCCTGTGCTGACGACTAAAGCTGTGAAAGATGATACTGAGCAGCGAATCCTGAGGGATGCTCACGTATGTCTTACACACACACACACACACACACACCCTCCACATGCACTGTACATTTTTTTTGTGAAACTTAAAATTTTAAAGAACACGTGTAAGTCTCTAAAATATTTATGTGAAAGTGTTATCATTCCCTGACGTCATTAATCAGTCTTCGCTGTCAAACCGGCAGGATATTATGAATGAATTTCATCGAGCGCTCGAACACTTCAGTGAACATACAACTTCACACATTTGTCACCCTGTCCAGAGCTGTCTAAACTGCCATGTCATGTCATGTGAAGCTTCAGCCTGTATGTTTTATGAAGTTGTGATTGATGCTGAGAGTATGTTAGCTGACACTCGCCTGGTCACTGTGGCTCCATCTAGGTGAGAGATGCAGTGGCGGTCATCCAGCTGCTGATGTGGCTGGAGAAGGCTGTGCCCGGGGGGAAGGAGACTGAGATGACTGCTGCAGCGTATGTCGATAAATGCCGCAGGTGAGTGTAGTGAGAGATATAGTATCTGCTGAACATGAAGCCAGGAAATCTATCAGTAAAATGAAAGTGGAAAGCCAGCAAAACACTTATTTTCATTTATTTAACAAAAATGCGATTGTCTAGTGATTATAATACTGTAATTATGATAACACTTCATTTAACAGTTGGGTTTCAGAGTTTATATGAATGTCATTACAGCAATCAGAAGGACAACAGGGGCCCAAGCTTCGAGACTATCTCTGCAAGTGGACCCAATGCTGCACTTGCCCATTACAGGTAAAATCAACTCTCAATCTTACCTTTACCCTTCGGACTTCATCTTCATCAGTTAGATTGTCTAATTTTTGTGTCTCTTGCAACAGTCTTTAAGGACCATGGAAGTGGTTTTGCATGTGATTTTACTGCCTTTTAACCCTAACCCTAACCCTTTAAATAGATTTTCTGCCTCTCATTGTAGTTTGTTAAAGAAAACTTATCATTATGATATTATATTATGTAGAGTAATCACTATAGAATAATGACACCGTCTGCATTTAGATCAGTTCCCTATAACCATCTTAAACACTTGTATGATCCTTTAAGTGGCCTAAAGCCACCATAAAACATGCACAGTGTTTCTGTTGTTTCTACTGTTTCTATCGTTTCCTGTTTTTCTGTGTTGCAGCCCAACAGCAGACACCACCAGGAAGCTGACAGTTGATGAGATGTACCTAGTGGACTCTGGTGGCCAGTATCTGTGAGTATAAGCACATGTAGACTCTCCAGTTTCACCTCACGTCAGTTGCATTTGAAATGAGTCATATTATCTCTCACCACAGAGATGGAACCACTGACATCACCCGGACAGTTCACTGGGGAACACCAACAGCAATGCAGAAGGTGACGCTGTGAATGTTTGAAGGGATATTTAATTATTTTCATTAAAACATGAGAGATGGTAAAGAGTTTAATACTGCAGTTCATCAGTGGAGTGTTATAAAAAAACTTCCCCTATTGAGACTTTCATTCTTTGCTGTAATATTACATGTTCTTTCACAAATCCTTTAAGTCACATAAGTCAAAATATTCCTGTAAGCAAAGTTTCTCTGCCATTAACCAAATGTCTAACTTCACAGGAGGCCTTCACTCGAGTGCTCATGGGAAACATTGAGATATCTCGAACCATATTTCCTTCAGGGACAAGAGGTGGGTAGGAAATTAATTTATTCCTTAATGGGTCAAAATGCAGTTTTCAGTGTTTCTATCCTGAAACTTTCCCAGTTTAACCACTAGAGAGCCCTATTTCTCTATTATTATTCTCCCTCTATTATTTTGCCATTATTTTTTGAAAAGATGTGTCTGCAGCAGGATGTTTGATTCAGAGCTTTCTGTGTGGCTTTTGTCCATCGACAGGTGCAAATATGGAGATGTTGGGTCGTCGGGCGCTGTGGGAGGTCGGCCTGAACTACGGCCACGGCACAGGACACGGTGTTGGAAATTACTTTGGAGTTCATGAGTGTACGGCCCTTTTTATTTTCCATGTTTTTCCAAATTTAAAACTCATGTTACATTTAATAACAAAACAAAAATCTATCCTCGGAAAAATATTTCAAATCCATGTATGATAGAAGCTCTTTGAGATGTTACATGAATTTGAGCTTCATTACATGGTTGTGCTAATAACTGAGGGTGTAAAAAGGTCAAAGCTGGTAAATGATTTGCACATTTGAGCACATGATTTGCACATTTGAGCACATATCTAATTTCAACAGCCTTGTAATTGCCGCTTACTTTTCTTGACAAAAAGTTGAAAATGTATGCCATAGGGTGTACAACTTAATCTTGAAATTTTTGTTTGCATTTTCCAAGTAAATGCCAAAGAACAGCATGCTAGGTTGCAGGAAAATATGAATACATATGGATTTATGGTAAAACACCAATCTTCCATTAATAATAAAATGCATAACAGTGCTGCTACAACAAAGGTAGAATGTATTTTAAGCTTTGTTTTGACTCACTTCTTGATGTTCTGTATTTTAATTATGTAATATTGTATTATTTTTCCAGGGCCAGTTGGCTTTCAAACCAACAACATTCCCTTCAGAGAAGGCATGTTTACATCTATAGGTGAGATATTTCTATAAGTCCACATCCTCTAAAGATAACCCAACACTGAGATCATTTTAAGGAAAAAAAACTTTACATGTGGTATACTTAGTAGCAGTAGTAGCTCAGAAAATGTACATGTGAAGAAATATCTACTTGATTGTTTTCATCTCAGAACCTGGATATTACAAGGAGAATGATTTTGGTATCCGCATTGAAGATGTTGCAGTGATTGTACCCATCAATACAAAGGTAACCACAGATGGTAGATATCAAGTCACAACTATCATAGTCTGCCATCACGTTTTTAATTCATATGAGCAATGTGAAGTTGTTTCTTTGTGAATAAGACTGTTTTTTTCTTCCTCAGTATGGTAATAACTACCTGACCTTTGACACAGTGTCACTGGTTCCATATGACAGAAAGCTGATTGACACTTCTCTTCTTAGCGCAGTACAGGTAAGGATTATACCTCAAATTTAGCTAGTATTTATTTAGCTTGTGTATCAAAGTTCAAAGTATCTTTATTGTACCTTACAGGAAATTTGGTTTGCAGCCAGAATATGCAAAAACACACAAATCACAAAAACACCAAAACACTGATGGACACGTAAACAAACAACAGGGCGTAGTGGGTAGTGGGAAAGTTAATTTAGCATCAAGGTAAAAGTGCAGAAGTTATGTAAGCAGTCTGTACAAATAAGCAATATTATCTATCTATCTATCTATCTATCTATCTACTATCTACTATCTACTATCTATCATTTAACAACTGGATGGCAGCAGGATTAAAGGAAAACTTTTATCTCTTAGTTCTCATAACACACACCCTCAACTGATGACTTGATTTGATAGTTCAAACTTTGTCCGGAGGGGACTTTATCCTCTCTGAACCTGCCTATTATAAAGATCAGTTAACGACCCCTCCCTGAAGTCTATCTTGCCAATTTAATGATGCCATTGACCCTGTTGTGACAATGCAGAACATTAAAACTGATTTGTGGAAGCAACTCGATATTCAAAACAATTAGATGTTGAGAACAACACTGAGGTATTTTTTTTATAGCTGTCCATCAGCTCAATGTCAGCTGGTTAATAGAAAAGTAGGAAGAGTCTTTCTAAAGCTGATTATCACATCTTTAGTTTGAGACACCTTTAGGGCCTGATTTACTAAAGGTTTGCGTGTGTAAAAACATGTGCAAACTTGACATCACTCGCAACAAATGTGCCCTTAGTTTGAGAAAGATACAAACCAAGATACAAAATCACTGACCAGAGGTTGTTGCTCTCCCATTTAAAGATGTAAAATCAATCACAGAATCATCTACAAACTTGATAATGTTTCTGTTGGTGTGGTTGCTACAACAGTAATTGGTGTACAAGATGTAGAGTAGTGGAGAAAGACTGCAGCCTTGAGGGCAACCAGTGGAAGAGTGAAGCTGAGTGGAGCAGGAGCAATTAAACCTCAGACACTGGGGCCTATCAGTCAAGAATCTAGTATCCAGCCCACCAGATAAGAGTCCAGATTAAAAAAGATGAATTAGCTTTCCTGCCAATAGATGCAGCTGGATAGTGTTAAAAGCTCAGGAGAGATCTGTAAACAACAGCCTGACATGAGCTTTAATCCCTTCAAGGCAGCGATACAGAAAATGTAGTAGTGCAGGGATAAAAGCAAGAAAAGATTTGTGAGCCTGAAAAGTTATCCAGGAGAAAATGTGTACAATGTGATGAATTATGTATTGTATGAATTTGAAGCTGCTCTATGCCTAAGAAATTTAAGCCCTGAGCAGTGTGATAGTAGCATCTTCCACACCTCTGCCAGACCTGTATGCAAACTGCAGGGGATCAAGGGATTTTTCACCTGTGATAAAACCTTGTTTTTAATGAGGCTCTAGTGTTCATAACTAAAAATGTCAACACTACTGGCCTGAAGTCATTTAATGTCACAGGGAGTTTAGTCTTAGCAACTTAGACAATTGTGGAATATTTCCAGAACCCCCATTGCTGAAAAGATGGTGTAAAAATAAAATGAAAGATGTTGCACAGCTGCTCAGTAAAGGTTTCAACCACCTGGCCACAGATAGTATCTCTAACCAGACTTGGCGAGTCTGAAGTGTTTTTCCATTCTTCTGATGTCAACGGCCAAAGCTGGAGGAGCTCTGGTGTTGTCCTTTAATTCATTAATTCAGTGTATCATTTAAGTTGTGGTGATCCCATCTTAATTAGATAACAGCTGAGTAAATAATCAGAAGCTACTGGCAAATTCAACACCATGTCTTTTTTTTCTAAATTACAAAAAACTCCTTATCTGACATATAAAATAAATACCCAGAAACGATTGCAACAAGTTTTAATAAAGGTCTACTTCCCCAAAGATACGATCTGTTTCCTGATTTAATTTGTTTTGGGTATTAGACAGTGTAACATCAAGCTTTAATTTTCCTGCTCTATGAGTACTTGTTTCCTGTAAAATCCCCCTTTCTGTTTCCGGCAAAGCTCTCTACAGCTCAGTGATCAAAACAGCCTTCAAGACAACAAAACCACGTGTGAAAGCAACTTCTATGTTTTGTTTCTTCTCGAGTATTGTATTTCTTCTTGAGTTTTTAGTGCAAATGCAAATATTTTACCTTACACTCCATTTCATTTATATGACAGCTGTAGTTATCAGTTTTGTTTTAGATTAAAACTTTACATGAAAAACCATATAAAATACAATAAATTGCTAAAGACCAAATAGCAGTTCCAAACCTTACAAAAAACACATTTCTGATGTCTGTGACTGGTCACCAAGGAGAGATTTTCCCTTTAACTGTCTCAGATGATTGACTTCAAATAATTGTTTGATTCACAAAGAGGTAGGACTACCCAATACTTCACAAAAAAGCAGAGATTTGAGAAAAGTAAAAGATTTCACAACCCCTAAACAGATGTTGTAATGACATACTTTTTTATATTACTAGATTCTAAATTATTCTATATTCTATTTTCTTATAACAACATACCACTTTATCTTGCTATATCAAAAATGTTCTCATTAAAAACATTTTCTCAATATAACATGATAAATTGTTATAACAAGTAACTTCTATATGCTGTTAAAACAAGAAAATGACTGATCTATAGATATGACATAGTAGTCTGCATTGACTCTTTATGTATGGTGACAGCTGCTGTTAATAACGAATCTTGCAAATTTATTTTAACTGTGTTTTTGTTTTTTTGTTTTTTTTTTCTTCTTAATGCATGATTAACCTGCGCATGTTGTGTTTGAGCCTTGCCTCAGACTGTAGTGTGTGTGTGTGTGTGTGTGTGTGCGTTACCGTGTGAGTGAATGTAACTAGTTCCTAACTGATATCATAACTGACAGCAGATTTAGGTAGCATGCAGTATTTCATTGTTCTGGATTGTTTCTAAACATATATTTGCCTAAAGCATGCATATGTATCAGCTCCCATGTTGATTAAGTATTTTAATTGATTGACAGCCCTAATATAGACATATATAATGTATATGAAGTAATTAAAATTAGTAAACATCTTAACCAGTAAAATGCTACATACATGTTAAATAACAGTAATAATATATAACTGTGAAAATTATAATATTTCAAGCATAGAGGCAGATGAGTACTTTAAGTACATTTAGCTGATAATACTTCACTTTTAATAGAGTTTATATATTTATATTGTGAGCATAGCCATGATAATTTATGTTTTAAAAGTGGTCCAAGTATCGATCCCTGTGTATATTTTTATTTTTATTTTGGAATAATTTGGAGAAGAGTTCATCTGATGTAGCTGGAATATTAAATATAATTAGCAGTGTACATCTTTTGACCTGTGTATGACTTTCATTAAGATATGTCTCCTCTCCCTCTAGCTGCAATGGCTGAATAAATACTATGAGACGATCCGGAAGGTGATGGGTCCCGAGCTGGACAAACAGGGACTATCTCAGGAGAAGGAGTGGATGCTCCTGCACACAGAGCCTTTCGCAGAGACATATTCGTCTGCATCTGTCAGTTCCTCCTCTCTGACCCTCATCGCTCTTGCCATCGCTCTCCTTCACAACGTCATCTGAGGAATTCCCCTCTCCATCTCTCTTGCACTCACTACTCTCTCAGCAGGGTTGCACATTAATGTTATTCCTATGCAGTCTGACAACAACGCAGCTATACCAGTTTGAGAGATGCACTGTAATGTAGATTTATTTTAAATGAAAGAATATATTTGTTTAATAATTTAATTAGGTGGATAAATGTCTGATGTTGTGGTGTTCAAGTTTGAAAATAATATATAAAATGTGATTTTTTAATGTTTTAAGCTTTGAGTTTATAAACTAGACATTTGAATGACCAGCCAATATAATTTCTATTTTATTAAAGTAACACTCTTTTAAAGCTGCTGGCACTACTCACTTGAGGATTTGATTTTTATTGTCATACTTTTTTTTTCTTTTTTTTTAAACTGCTACATTTAAACAACCAAACTCAGTGGTTGAAACTAAATAAACTGAAGAACAGAATAATTTCTAAATTCAAATTTGAGATTCTTCTACTTTACTTGAGTATTTCCATTTCCATGCTTTATACTATGCTTTATACCACAAAACATACACACATACTCAAATACATTTATCTGACAAGTTGCTTTATAAATCTGATTTTTCATAAAGAGTAAGCTTATAAAATCTAACTTCTACAGAATAAAACTCCCAGTAGCATATTGAGTATATATCTTACAATAATGATTCCACTAAGAGCAATTAACAGTTAACACACACATGGGTATCCTGGTTTTGATCATTTTCTGGATTTTAGTAAATGTATTCAGTTGGTGTTTGTGTGGGCGTCATAGATGATTATTTTTCATCTCATTTAACCACAGTCACAGAGAAGTAAGGTCACATGGCAAAGAGCTGGAACCTGATTGGTCCTCCAGTCTACATTCTGGGCACTGATTGGTTTTGTACATGTTACATTTTATAACACCAAGTTTGAGATTGAGTTTTGAACATTTTCTTTTATAAAATTTTTGGGGTCAGTAATACAGAAAACAAAAAATAACCCTTTACCGTAAAGTTCAAACTGTTTGAATACAGTGGAGTATTCTTACACTGTACTGTATTGTTAATTTTCCTTTTCTGACTATCTGACTATTCTTTTACCACTTTTAAAATGTGTTTCCCCCTCCATCGTCAGATAAGTGGTTTAATCATTTAAACAGCTGTGAGCCGTAGTTGTGGTTGATTTCTTCAACACGTGAAGAACTCACGCCGCAGCCGGCCAGTTGCCTGGCAACAGTTTTGTCGGCATGTCTTGAAGGTGTGAATGTGCTGTGAGCATACCGCACCCTGCATGTGCAAGCTCTTCTTCAAACATGAGTATCATTTAAAGCACATCAAGAAGCAGGTCAAACAGAAAGCCGGACAGTTTTTTAGAGAAGACATATTCATCCATTTCTGTTCTGCATTTGGCTTTGTGGTGAAGAGGCTCCAAAAAAGAGGAACAAAAATGATGAGATCATTGTTCTCTGGGAACTAAAGTCTCTTCTACTTTGTTACTGTTAAATATTCACATGTTTATATGTTGTGAGAAAACTGGAGCCCACTCTAAACAATGTTGTTATAGTGTTACTAGAGGTGAAACCCCCACAGGGTACCTCTAAGTACATTACTTAGGTACACTTATGAAGTTCTTCACTTGAGTATGTCCAGTTTCTGATCATTTGTATTTGTTCACCAGAACATGTCAGAGGGGCGACACTGTCGTTTTTACTCCACTAAATTTATCTTACTGAAATAAAATATATGATCCATTTTTCAAACATATATTAAATTGCTGTACAGTTGCAGTACATTAAGCTAAATAAAGTAGCATCACGCTGACAAACGACAACACCAAACTGCCTCTTACGCACTGTATCAATGATGAGTACTTCTACTTTTGATATTTTTAGTACACTTTACTGTAAATACTGCACATTTACTTATGCAACATTTTCAGCGCAGTAGTTTGGAGTATTGTATAGTGTATTATTGGCACTTTTACTTGGGTAAACGGCTAGAGTGAACAGCATGATCTTAGCTTTCACTAAACGACCTGTGAAATCAAAATGTTGTTTGTCTTCATCTGTGTAAAATCTGCAGGAAGATCATATCTACTTGCCAACCTTCAGTCGAGTGACAGGAAACTAAAATAGGGCATCCTCTTGTCATGTGGTTTGCAATGACACCAAAATAACAAGCTAAACCTGACAAGCATTATACTTCCTTCTCAGCTTTAACGTTCATTGTGTTGCTTCGTCGTCCAGGCTGAGTGTGCATTCATAAGCACGCACATCTCTGTTAGTCACTCAAGTTGTTTTTGTCTGTTTTCACAGTGTCACAATGTGTTTGGCCTTACAAACTGTTTTCTGCTGGATGGACTTTCTGATCACCATACTGTGATTCTGCAATGGCCTCCTGTTGCTGTGGCGGGCCTCTGCTGCAGCTGCAAAGCCGTTACTGAGTTTCTAAATATGTCATTCTGAGGTGTCTTTCACTTTCACATGTCAATCGCAATGACAAATACGTGTTTATTCGAGAACTGTAACAAAAACTAAAGAGAAGGAGTAACAACTGACCAGGGAAGACAAATCAAGAGCTGCTGTAAACTGATAACGCTGAAACTGATATCTGAGGAAGGGGAAATGTTGTGATACAGTAGGAGGGTAGAGGTTACATGCTTTTAAAACAGTTGCTCTTCATTGAGGACCCATTTGAGGGCTTTCTCCAGACAGAACATGTAAAATTTAAGTCATTATTCGTTCACATGAGGCAAAATCGCAGAACAAATACTTTATTCTTGCCCTTTATCAGCCTCAAAGCTTAAAAATATATATAAATCATGAGTATATGTCTGTACTAACTGTCAAAACTGAGGTATAACAACATTTTTCACTAACTGTTTAATGTGTGTCAGTTCAACTTTGACCACACGTACAGTGCACAAGGTTGAGAATAACATGCAACAACACCCAGTAGCCTGTGTGTAAACCCTAAGCACCAAAAACTGGGTTTGTCTCTTCAGTTTCTGTGTGGCCACGTGACTTCCTCTTGAGCTACTGCACATCATTCGACTGCGGCAGAGTGCAGCTCTGCCTTCCTCTGTTTTTGAATTGGGGAAACTTCAATCTGAGAGCAGTTACAGCGGAGTGACAGAAACCTTCACCGATCAGAAGTGGCTCTCTTTCTCTTGGCTTTTTGTTCAGAGACACTTAAGGACCACTGAAGAAGAGGAAAAGATGTTGAGGCGTAGGCCTTCAAATGCCTCGGAGAAGGAGCAGGTGCAGAAGAAGAAGGTGAGTTGTTGTTTTGTTTCGTTTTTTTATATATTGGTTTGTTTTAGAAGGTGGAGGAGAGTAAAGTGACTTTACTCAAATTGAGTTTTTATAAAATACAAACTTATCACATTTATAACTGTAATATGTTAAGCTGTTAATACTTTGTCCCTTACTTGAAACTTGGTCACGTAAAGCTGTCTTTATCTGCACATCATCCTGACACAGGATGTCTGCACAAGGTAGTGCAAACCTTTGCGGTGAAGCTGAAGAAAAAACACACAGACACACACACACACACACACACACACACACACAGACACACACACACACACAAAGCTTAAAGCTCAGTGAGATCTGTTAAACCTAAAACCTGAACATTTTTAGTGTTTCGCCTAACTACCCCTCTGGCCTCAACTTATTTTTTGCACTCTTTTAGACAAGTAAAGTTCCTCTATTCTGGTCGGGTGAATCATCGCTGCAGATGTAGTTTGAGTCAGAGCAGGCATTGCGGCTTCTGGGTGCCTGCGTCTCCAGCTGCCACCATGACAGAAATCCTCCTACGCTTGACACCAGTGCCCTTTCTTGCTTCCACATCTCTGCTCCTGCGTGGTCCAAATCACGCCTTGTCATTACACATCTCATTGCCTTTGTTCTCGGCAATCATCTCCTAACATGTAATTGTGACCAAGGCCACATTGTCACGCCTCCACAAATTGATTTAACTGAAGGCCGTGTGGTTTTTTTTAAGGGAGGAAGACTGTGACAGGAAAAAGAGACATTTGCAAAAGTCTTAATAGCCCCATAATGAAGGTTATTTGTCCCCTTGACTGCATCGGTGGTTTAATTTTTCAGGCCAACATAGACTGGCTGGATGTCTGCAATGATTGGCTACCAGCAGTTGCTTAAGCTGTGCCCGTTTCCTGTGGTTACACCAAAGAATCAAGAAGGATGTGCTGTGATAAGATTATGCAGTATTTTCTACATGGAAAATTAGACAAAGTGTTTCCACCAGAGACACAGAAGAAACTCAAATCGTGCAAAAGAGTAAAAACTTCGTTTTGCATGCAAATGGCGTGTCATGCATTAGACTTTGTTTTAAAAATAGATCAATTCCAAATCTGCCATTCGTTCACACTTAAATGATGACTTTACATTCTTGTAGCAGTGGGCTGAAACTTTAATTTCCCCTTTAAGCAGTTTACAAGCATTTAAGTTTACATTACATTACCATTATTTACATTTATAACTTCTTCTATAAAGACATTTAATATTATTACAACTGTATTTTACTATATTGTCATTTACTCTTTGTTTTTACAGCAGCCGCCATTTATTGGAGCCCACATGACAAATACATCAATAAACACTTTTAACTGATACCATTGTGTGTTAGCTGTTAATATACTGATGAATGCTAAATAGGGGACTTAAAGTGAAGTGTCACTAACATTTTAAATTGTCCTGCTCCTGTCTCTTTAATTAGTTTAAAAGCTAGACTTCTTCATTGTGGTAATTAAATGTTGAATACAAACTATTAATAGTAACTCTGTAACTCCTTATTTATCATTTATCATCATTCACCATCATTGACTGTCAGCACATTATTAAAAAAACCAAAAAACCAAACAGGTACTGTACCCTCATGTCTTTATCTTTGATAGCAGTGTGTGAACAGACACATGAGCAGTTCTCACTCTGCAGATTCATTCACTTCACACATTGATGGAGATAAAAATACGTTGTACGTGCTCAGCTATGAGAACAGCCTTATCAGTGTTGCACCGACCAACCAACTGACATGTTTCTTCAGTTTTTTCTGTTTGTGATGACAGTTTTATTGCTATTGTTAGTTATAGCTCCGTTTCTCATCCTAATTGTAAATAAACAGTATTCATTATGTATTCACAGCTCACGCTGCAGAGGTCCAGCAGCTTCAAGGATTTTATGAAGCCTAAACCCACCTCTCCTGTCGTGTCAGATAAAGAGTTTGCCCTGGAGGAGACTGTAAGTTGGGCTGTCCCTCATTTTTCTTTTCAAACACAAAACATCACACACACACAATACATTACTGTTTTGGAAAGTGGAACTATATATTTCCTAGACTTTATTGTGTTTTAAGTTCCTAAAGAGGCAGTTCCTAAAGGTATTTTGTGACATTGTTCCTCATTCACCAAGGTGAGAACAATTTCATCCAGCTTCAAAGTTGCATCCAGAAAAGGGCAAAAAGTAGAAATAATCAGTTACAGAAGTGTGTCCTTCCTGATTTGACACACAGCTGCATGTGTGTGCAAATATCAACACGTCAAAATTCAGAAAACTGTGATAACTTCCCAGTAATCTTCTCTGTGGCGTGAGTGGAAGTTGCAGCACAAATAAGAAGTGTAGAAGAACAGAGGAAGTAAGACAAGAAAGACAAAGCATTGCATAGCCAGATGACAGCAGCATGTAGACAGGATGTCCTCTGGTATGAGCCAGTCAAGCAGAGAGCCTCAGACAGTTGCAGAAGCATCAAGCATTTAACCAGGAGTTAACCCCGAGAATGTGGGACTTTTTTGTTTTCTTAGTTACTTGCTTAGATATCAAAATTGGGACTGCAAATTCATCTGTTACATCCCTTACTGCCTCTGTAGTATCCGTATGTTTGTCATTGTGGTTACTGCTGGTTTTTTACTCTGCAGCTAAACTGTTATTTCTTCAGTCTATGAAGCTTAATCTTGCAGCTTTCAAACATCTCAGTTTTTAAGGGGAAAGTTACAACCACAGTCTACAAGAGCAAGAAAAGTTCAGGTTTGACAACATAATTTGAATAATGAGTATTTTATCAAAATCCCACAAAAACCTATTTTGGTAAACTCTTCCAAAGTGTGTTATTATTATAAAATAAAACACTAGCTGCCAGATTGTAGCAGCCAGATAATGATGGTTAACATTTTCTTCTCTCTAAATATAACATCTCATCTGCAAATTAAAGAGGACTCAACTTCGGTGTCTTCAAACAATAGAAAGTGCCATAAAGTATATTTGCTGTGACTAACTGCCTCATGAAAATACTGAAAACATCATCAGCTTTGATTACGGAGCACTGTTTGGCTGTAAAAGGAGTTATGTTTGGTAACACTTTCTGAAAGTGGGCTTTCAAACATCTGGCAACAGTAAAGTGCAGGTGTGTGTGTGTGTGTGTGTCTGTGTGTGGGTGCGTGGGCGTCCGTGTGTGTGTGTGTGTGTGTGTGTGTGTGTGTGTGCGTGCGTGGGCGTCCGTGTGTGTGTGTAAATGAGAAGTGACTTTGACCTGGTAGCTGAGGCCTTTCATGAGGGTTAATTTAGGTCAATGACATAGATACGTTAAATGACATTCAAACTTTATCTGTTCTAACTTCATCTGTTAAATTTGATAATGTTTTGCAGAAAGCTAATTATTATCATTAAATCTCCTCTCAGGTGCCTGAAGGTGTAACACCAGAGGAAGCAGCAAAAAGTGGCAGCAAACTGGGCAAGAAATGGCGTAACGTCATCTCACGTACCATGACCCGCAAAACATCCAAGATGGTACAGAAGGCTCTGGCTGAAGAAGGGGTAAAAACTGTTGTTATAAAGTTACACAGTAGTTACAGTGACCTGACTAATATATGAAGATCTCAGTACAGTTAATACATGTAATCACTTAAGATAGCAAATATGACACATAACTGAACTGTGCTGAGGCAAAAATACACCTTAACAACTGAGGACAAATGTACTACACTTCAAACAGAGAGCTGTGGATGTTAGATTCATATTGTTTCCATCTAGTGGAGAAATGTGTGTACTGTGCTTTTGAAAACAAAAGGTAGGAAGAGCGGTTGTCTTGTTTATAAGGTCTGATCTTTTGCCCTGATGCACCTGAATCACGGTTCTGTGCTTCACAGCATGTTGCATGTTGAGATAAAAGGTAGCATGGAGAAAATATAACAAGGCTTAAGGTAAAACAATTTTAAAAACAACTTAGAATCTCCAAAAATAACAAGGAAAAGATCAGACTTAAGGGGGAACTTTCAGTGTGACTCATCAGCTGAGAAACATCTCTGGTCACTGGTCAAATATAGGCTATGTCTCAGGTCATTGAGCTGTTCATCCCCTAACCACATAAATGTGTTTCTGTTGAATCATGAAAAAAACAAACTCTGTGGTTGTCTTTGATTACTTAATACCTTTATGGCAAATAAAAACTACATTGTAATGACAACTTTAATCCTTTAACAATTTAAAGCTTGTATGTAAGCTAAAGAGAGAGTAAATGGTTTGGAAAAAAGGTTTAATCTGAATGAAACAAGAGGAGATGATGCTTTCACACTCAATAAATGATTGATCATTATAACTTTAAAGTGTGTCATAGTTGATGTGTGAAGGTCTGTATTGATAAGGAAACTGTTTTATGTAATGTCCTCAAAGCAATAACTTCTGTTGGTTCAATAATTCAAGCAGAAACACAATTTTCGCAAACTGATCATTGACTTGTATCTAATAAACTCAGTGCTGACTGTGTGCAGGAATTCAACACTTCGATCAATACATTTGACATTATTATTGGTTTCAGAGTCTGTTAGGAAAGCCTAGTCATTATTTCCTCCTTGTTTCTGCAGGGGGAGAGTGGTGAGGAGTTGTCTCCTGTCTCCTCTGACTGGCTCCCAGACCTGAGTGCAGGAAAGAGGACGTCTGTGTGCTCCACGGGGTCCGAGGACACCATGCCCAGCCCCGTCACCCGCCAGCTCTCCGGCAGTAAGTCTCCCTCACTGTATGCTGTTTTCCTGCAAGCATCTGAAGGCACATAATAAATCTGACCTTGCTTCCTATCGGCTCACCTCAGGCAGTGACAGACAAAGCTTGGACAGTGGATACAGTCAGAGGGACAGCATGAGACTGGAGGAGAATGGAGTTACTTACAACGGACCCTTCTGTGGCCGTGCTGTGGTCCACACCGACTTCACTCCTAGCCCTTATGATGTGGAGTCACTGAAACTCCAAGTAAGTCCTCCTCTGTGTCTCTGATCTGGCTCTCGGTCTCTTCTGTTGTCTCGTCAAGTCGTCCCCGGGGATCTTGTTAACCATGTGAAACAAGAAGGGTTGTTTTGATTATCATTCTTGCTAAAGGCAAAGATTACCAACGGCTTGTTTGAGAAAACAACATAATTTCAGCACCGACTGCAAATTATACACAACAATACACAATGATAAAAGTCTGTGAAATGATGTTTAATCATGCAGCTATTTGCTCAGTCACATTTCGCTTCTTGTTTCCTTTAATCTGCTTCTTCGCAAGTAATTGTTTCAAATTTGCAAGCAGTAATTGGAAGAATGAAGTGAAACGATAACTGAGATGGTTATGACATATACTGTAGAGCGCAAATAACATAATAGTGTTGATTTCTGTATTCTCAGAGTTCAAGATCCCATTCAAGTATGTCTTAAATTACATGAATATTAGATTAGATTAAATTAGACTTTATTTTGTGATTTGCGAAAAAATATGTCTTTGGCATTTGAGAAAATATATAGCAGCACACAACCTCTCCATATACACACATAATATATGTTATACATATAGCCTACAATCAAACACAGCTAACCTAAACAAACAAGATATTTCCTCCACATTTCATCCAAAAGAAGCCATGACGTTGACCCTCCTACACCAAAATATTGCTCAGATTTGACTAAGAATTTGCATCTGATTTGGTTTTTCCACAAAAAAATCACTATCACAAAATCTGTGAATAAGCATACATTTTCTTTATTTTAAATGTTTAGTTATTGGTCATAAGATGTCTCCTACTTCACTGTAAACTCCATTTCTCAGAGGCTTCAGGTTTATGTGTGAAATTGCATACTTGACCAGAGTGGGATTTTAAAATGAAAGAATAACAGCATAATTCTTGCTCTCGAGGATTTTCCTTTGTTCCTCCTTTCATCTGTCTCCTTTATCCACTGGGCCTGGTCTTCATGCGTCATCTCTCTTACAGAAAGGTGACATCATCCACATCATCGAGAAGCCTCCTGTGGGGACATGGACAGGGAAGCTCAACAACAAGATGGGTTCCTTTAAGTTCATCTACGTCAACCTCCTGCCTGACGAGAGCCCCCCATCCAGGCGGAAACGTGGCAGCAAGGTCCGCAGATCCAATTTCAAACCCAAAAGTCTGGAGGAGGTGTTGGACAGCATCCGTCTGACGGTAAAATGACACTTCTTGCTGATGTTGGCACTGTTTGTCACACTGCTGTAAATTTAATCTCAGCTCTGCGTCTCAATATGAATAACATTTCTGTTCTTATGTTTTAGGAGCTCAGTTCTTTGCTGTCCATGCATGGTTTCCAGACCCTGGAGGACTTTGCAGGGCTGAAGGAGTCTCACCTCAATGAGCTGAACATCACCGACCAAGAGCAGCGCTCAAAAATCCTGAATGCCACTGAACTGCTCAGGGACTGTAAGTATACACATTATAAAGCTACAATAATCTTTTATAATGATGATAATCTTCTGCACTTGCAATAAGGAAATTAATCTCTACATTTTAGAAAACACAATAAAGTTTTGTCAGTGCTAATCATCTAAGTACACATTTTGGAGTCATTTTATGCCACTCAGATGTCAGATTCAGTGTTAAATATGTCCTCGGGGAATTCTTTAAGCTACCATCATAATTTTTCTGCCTACATAATTAGGTACATTTCATGGCTCAGCTGCACAGCGTTACATTTTATAGTTATGCTCAGTGACTTGTAAGAAATCATATTTTGTCCTGATGCCTAAGCTCGTCTCTCCTCCAGACAAATCATTTCACTGTACATCATTTTAACACTAACACGTCCCATAGCAACAGCTATATGCTTGACACAGTTTATGGACTCCTATTGAAATTAGCTGCAGCAGTACACTGAACATGCATGTGTTCATCAGAGGAGCCGAGGGCAAGTTTTACCCTCCTGTTGATATCATCCAGATTAAAAGATTGAACTCTTTGCAATATGACCCACTGAAAGTTATTAGTTATTAGAGCGAAGATTTAATGTGACACTAATCTTTTGCCTGAGAAAAGGCTGTTTGACCTTTGACCTATAGGAAAACACTGATCCTACTCATCCCAAATACAGAAAACTTGTTTTTAAATCTATGAATAATCACTGCTGATGCTCACTTAGTCATCTTGAACCATTTTTACCAGTAGTCTGATATATTTCTTTTGTTTGGATAATTGTTTAGTTTATTTGAAAAGCAACATATAATGACTCCAGTTTATTAGCTTGAAATTGACTATTTAGAAATATGAAATAGTTATTCTGAATAAAGTAAAAAGTTTGATGTTGCACTCAGTATCACCGCATTGCAACATTTAAAAGTTCATATATCCTACGAGTAAGTGGAGTGTCATTCTGCCCCAAAAAATCACTCAGGAAACCACAAACAGCTGTTCTGCTTTCTTTTTTCATAGTAACCACTGAGAGAGAAAAACAAAGCGGAAATCAGCTTTGAGTTATGCCTCTCTTCACTAGCACTACATTTGAGACGTTTTCTAAGACATATAGAAAGATGACAATTTAATTTGTTCTTTTAAAGTAATGTATCCTCAATAAAGACATGTGAGCAGTCTCTAAACAACATAGTGCACATGAGCAGCAGCCCCTACTATGGCTGTAAAAAGCTCTTTGACCACCAACATCATAAAAACTGTACACACTAAACAGAGAGCAGTTTATATTTACAGGTTTGGTACTTTTGGTAATCATTGACACAAACTGGCCTTAAAGTTTTTGAAGTATCTGAACAAGATGAAATCACCTCTCAGAGTTTAGAGTAAATAAAAAATAGTTGTGTTGAGACACTCTTTATTAAAATGTGAGTTTCTGACCCCTGCGTAGCTGAAGATGAGTCTGAGCCAGAGGAGGAAGTCAGATCTGTGGAGGACGCCAAGGAGCCAAGAGATTCAGGCTGTTTTGAGAGCTCAGAGAACCTGGAGAACGGACGTGAGGAGCCAAAGATAGTTGAGGAGGAGACAAACAAAGAGTCCAGTGAACAAGAGGAAGCATCAGAGCAGCAGGAGGAGAAGCAAACAGAGCAGCTGGACACTGTGCAGGAGCAGCTGGAGGAGCTGACAGTGAACGAAGGGTCTTGAGAAGTCAAACTATTTTTTTTTTATTCTTGGGTCTCCGGGAATCTGTGGATAGAAACTTAATGCTGAAAACAAACAGCTCTGCGTTGTAAGAAAGCACACCGGTGTCAAGAGAGCAGTATGAGGCTGAAATATGAACACAGTAGTTTCCGTTTTCCTCAGTTTGCTTGAACTATAAAGCAAGCAGCACAATTCTCCTCTATATGTCTCAGCTTGTTGTTTTAATTATGAAGTGTGTTGTTGTATGTTGTTGACATCATGGAGGATAGCTGAATGAAGCATTGTTTTTTTATGTACCTGGTCAAGTTTTTCTGTGTTGTGCTGTCCTGAACCAAATATGAATGTAAAGTACTTTGAGATATTTTTATGTGACTTGAACTAAACCAGATATGTTGTATGTATTTGAGGTACATTATAAATGTTCTGGTACATCTCAATCTTGTTTCTGTAAATAAATCAAAATATAAGTGAAATAAAACATAATCGACTGAGTGTATTTATTCTGATGGTGTAACTATTGTTAGAAATGAAACCTTTTTATTATAACTGGATCATTCTTGTTGTTGCAGTTTCATTGTCTTAAGCAAGTGGATGAAAAAAAATGAACCCACAGAATTAAATATAATACATCTACATCATTCCTGGATGATTAATAATGGGCATTTTGAATAAATGATCTCAACTCAAGGTCCACTTATTTGCGTTTTCAAGGGATTTTTTTTTGCCACATCTCACATCTTCATCAGTGAGCTCTGTTGTCATGGAGATGTCATTGCGTGACCTAAATATAGAGCTGAGATGTCTCCATGACAACCGAACAAATTCTACCTATTTAAAGCTTGTAGACATTGGATTAAGATTATTTTATCAAACTACTATTTCAAAGTTAAGAATAAACTTCTTTCCTATTCAATATTATTATAGAATATATCATATATCAACATATATTAAATAGGTATAGCTCACCACAGTCTCCTCCTCTTTGGGTTGAGTTTTTGTCTGCTTTGGTAAGGTATGTTTGCTCAGTTAAAGCTCCTTAATGGTCTTTAGTAACAGCTGCACTCAGAAATATTGATACATGAATGTGATGAACACGGAAAAATTATAAAATAAAGGGACCCAGGGCATAAACAACCCAAAAGCTCCTCTTTCTACCTCTTTACCACCCTTCATCTCACATGCATCTTACACCTCTCAGGTCACCAGGAACCTTTCGACTGAGCCCTTCTCCCACGTAATAAACTTACAAATAGTTACTTCACTGAAAGGTTTTGGGGGCCACCTGAACATTCAAGCTCCTGGTCTTGTACCTGGTTGGCCCATTAAGCAATTGACCAGCGAGGCTCGAGTAGAGAGATCCATGTTAATTAATGACAGGAGAAAATTACATTGTGGTACAGCTAGCAACACTGAATTGGACTACAATGTATAAAAATGGAGGTAGGTGGACTAATGAAAAAGAATGGACTTAAACGGTGAACAGGAAGTTAATTTTGCTAGTAGTAGGAAAATGTGTGTGGGTGATGATTAATGACGTTTCCTGTTCCGTCAGCTCCTCATTACAAAGAAAAATGAAGTTCTGCTTTTGATAATTACAAGCTGCTAAAATCTACGGAAGATGTAAAAAGCCTTTTAAAAAACGAATCATATTAAAAGACAGGGTTTTTTTGTATATCATAATTAAATGAAAAGCATGCTGTGTCGGTGCCGATAAGCCCCGCATATGATCCTGACCCACTAAAGCTGGGATTGGATTTTTTTGGTTTGTTTTTTATTTTGGCATGAAAAGTGCTTCTCTTAAAAAAAAAAAGAGTTCCCTGCACCCCCTCATGAAAACTAACAACAGCAATTTGTATTTAATGTCTATGCTGCTCTCTGCTGGATGACACTGACAAGCAATACTTTCTCTTAACATTGCTCACTTGTGTTGTGGTTCTATTTTAATGCAGCAAAGAAAAGAGCGTCAAAATGGAAAAAACAATTAAAACAATTATTGAACACTGAAGGCTTAATTATGGTAATTTAACAGTTTCTTTTTCATTTAATTTGGATGTAGTAAGTGCATTTATAAAAAGGAAATTCAAGTATCTGTATTGTATTTAACTTTATGTCTTTAATTTGTTTTCATTTGGGCATTTAAAATCTTCTATAAAAACCTGCTAGTCATACACAATGGCTGAGTTTTTAAAGATGACTTATGGTGGAAATGTAATTAAATATCCTGAAAACTAAACGGCTAAATCTTTTCTGTATAATTAATACATACCTGTAAACAAATCAAATCACCTTTTTAATATTTCATGACAATAGTGAATAAATTGGAAGTTAACAGAGACTGCTTGGTAGCTGAACGGACAGCCATGGGGAAAAAAAGCATCTTTTAAACCACAAATAATAATAAGACAATATTGTTTATTTACCAGACACGTTGATCATGTAAAAAGAAGTGGAGTAAATTGAATGAAATACATTGAATCACAGTGTTGATACTAAACAAAGTGAACATAAATAAGTTCCATCGATGGTATAGTACTGTATCTGTATACATAATGCAATGTAATAAGTTGATCAGAGCATTCGGATCTGACCGCGTTATGAAGTTTTATCACAAAAATCATACATACAAGAGCTCAGCTTGGCATGCTCTGAAGGCTCGTAGTCATAGCAACGTCTGCGAACCCTCAGAGCTAAAAACTAAAAGTTAAACAGTCCTTTTAAAGTCTGCGTTGAAAGTGTTTTTCAACACAAATGTCCCTTCTTTTATAGAGTTTCAATCACATACATTCTTGCTTTTTCGGTGACAGCAAAGCGATCAAGATACTCTCAACTGTCTTCAGATACTTTCCACAAAGATCACTCAGTTCAGCTTTAAAAACTGCTCTTGGTTTAAGTACTTCTCATCAGAAATTGCGTGGCTTTTTTTGTTGGCTTTTTTTGTTTTTTGGAGGACTTTCCATACAAACATTCAACAACAACACGTCTTTACTTCATGGAAACAATACTGCTGATGGAGACGTGTCATTATCTCTGCCCTGTCTCATCGGAGTGTAGTGACCATAAACATTTAGGTTTCATCTTTCATTTAAAGTGTCTAATATCAGTCTTCATTACGTTGCTATGTTACAATAAAATTAATAACACAGCTGCCAACAATCCCAACTTTCTAAAAGTAATTTTTCACTTTTTGATTGCCTTGGCCAAACAATACAGAAGGAATATTTTAGTTAAAATCTTCAGGGGATTAGGACGAATCGAGACTATTTTGAGTCGTAAAATAGCTAATCATGGGCAGATTTCTATCAGAGTCTGATACGATACTGTGGACACACTAGAGTTTCTACACAAGTATACTTCACAAACACTAACTCTTGTCTTGCATACAACACAATCACTATTACAAACTCTCGCTATCAGCTAACATCATTTAAATACTAAGAATTAGCTCGACTTTCCCTTGTTTGTCTTCATGTGAATGCTTTTCCCCTTCAGCGATCTCTGTGACCAAAACATAAATAAAACTCGCGCCACATTGAAGGCTGTGCTCCGTCTGAAATACTCAGATGTGTGAAAAGAAGGGATCAAAATCTCTCTCTCTTTCTCTTTCTCTCTCTGTTTCTGTCTCGGCTTTATTCTCTGTAATAATGAGTCTGCCGCAGACGGCTGCAGTGGGAGCTGCCTCGGCCTTGGGCGCAGGAATAACTGTCACAGCAAAGACGCAAAAGAAGCAGAGGAAGAGTTAAATATGAGAGACGTCTTCATAGAGGGTGGAAGAGAGAGGACTCTGAGGAAGATCAGCTCGAGTGTGATTTGCAGGAGGAGGTGAAAAATAATTAACACTGGCTGCACTTAACCTTTTCAAAAAAACTGAAAAATAAAAACTTGCTGCTATCTTTCCTCCTCGCCCATCAGCTGAGAGGGTTTCAGTACATCTTTACCTGCTTAAAGTACGTACAGTTCAATGATGGCTTTGCTTAGTTTTTGCTTCTTTTTCAGTGGTTCCCAACCTTTAAACGCAGCGTTGTCTACTTGCAACCCTTCACCACAGGAGCTCTTCAACCACAGAGTGATTTCTACCTCCCAAATTAGATTTTTTTTTTAAATTTTGAGAGGGAAATTCACAGTAATTCACAAGAAAGAAGTATAAATTAGCACATATAAAAAAAAGTGTGCAACAGAAATACACATTTTTCTACTTTTATCTCCTGTTAAAAGTAATAATTTAAAAAGACATTTATCATGCTGAGAGTTAAATAAGATTGATAAATCTAAGATGTCAAGAGGTGATTAAGGGAATAGTTAAACATTTTGGGAAAATAAAGTTAATTGCTCTCTTGCTAACAGTTGGATGTTAAGATCGATATCACTCACATGTCTGTGTGATAAATATGAAGCTAGGCAGTTAGCTTAGTTTAGCATAAAGGCAGCAAGTGGACAGCTAGCCCCCCATCATGTTGAGCTACTTTCATCATCTCTTGACTCCTTCGATTTATCTTACAATCCAATGTGTGCCTCCCCACCTCAAGGTTGGGAACCACTGCACTAGTTAGAGTATAAATGTTGATGTTTCTCATTTAACATTGTATCTGTGATTTGAACTGATCCAAAAGGGTTTCTCTGCTCTCTGTTGGTTGACCTCAGTCGCATGTGATAGTGCAACCGTTATGATAAGGCACTGTTACTACTAGTGTCTACGATCATCAGAAGTCAGGTCTCGCCTCACTCACACTCTGGCAAAGCGTCTCCCGGACACGAGACTTTAACTTGTACGTAAAGCAGTTTCATCCGTTTTCAGAGTGCCAACGTCACGCTTCATCTTCGACGATATACAAAATGGAAGGACAGGCGTTTGGTCTGGATCGGATCGCTTTAAAAAAAGGATGCACGTAACAACAGTACTGAATGCAGCAATATCAGACAAGGTAGATTTGCCTTTAAGATAACTCAGCTACGGATTAGCATGTCCTCCCCCTGCCTGGACATCATGTGTACTCAAACATATGTTTACAGGTGTAACCATTCTACCCACACTCATCACAAAGCTGCTTCTCATGATTTGCATAGGGCATGTAATGTGTGCTCAACTGAAAAACTGACCGTACTGTATGCATGAAGTTTTATACATGTCCAGAAGTAATATTGTCTTTGCCAGACACTTGCTTAGAGTATATTTGCACTGGCCGCTCACAATTAAATGTCATTATGCAATTTTAAATAAAGAAGAAAGTAGTACTGACAATCAGAGCGAGCCCACAGGTGAGCTGCAGGGATGTCTCTCGCTTGGAGTTTGTGTTTTTTTGTTTTTTTTCTGGAATTGTACGAACAGCTTCTCCCCCTGTGTGTCTTTTCCATGCAGTGGTCAGGAGACGGAGGAAGCTGCTGACTTTGTAAATCACACCCCCCTCCTTTAGGAGAGAGTGTCAGTCAAACTGCTCTGCAGCTACTTTGTGAGGAGAGAAGGGAAGAGGAGGAGCTGCAGCAGAAACTCTGCTCCTCTGGTGGAATGTAGGGCAGGAGTCGCCTGCACAGTATTCAGATATTGATTATTAATCTTCCAGTTTCTGACCGAGCAGGATGCTAGGGGAGTGGCCACGTACGTATGAAGCCGCCCCCTCACGTGTCTAATGGGCCTTGTCCTTGATGATGGATGCCTCTGCGTCAGTCTCGGGTGAAGCAAGAGGCGGGAGCTTGGAATCAGGAGGGAGCTCCTCTTTGGGGGAGCAGCTCTTCTCTGCTGAGGCAGCGATGCTCGGCTTGGCATCTTCAGGTGTGTGCTCATTAGGGATGAGTGGAGCTGTGGTTTTCTGTAGGCAGAGGACAGCACGCTGAAAAGACGTAAATGCAGTAAAAGACACTGATTCAACCTGAACTGCAGCAAAGATGTTGCAGTAATGAACAAAAAATGTGTGTTTGTGTGTGACTGGTCTGATCCCATCAACACCATCAGCTCTGATTTTCTTCATAGATTCAAATAGTAAAGTTATAAATGATAAGTCAGTATAATCATTAGACTAATTTGTGTTAAACTGTTTCTCTCCTAACATTATAACACAGATATCAGTAGGAAAGAATTTAATTAGCAGCTGATTAAACATCAGGATGATGGCTGTGGGTATTATTCAGGTAGAATCATTTTAATGACATCTCATGTAAGTAGAAGTTACCAAGTTTTTTTCAGGATTTTATAGGATTTGAAGTGGAAAGACTTAATGCTAAAATTTGGAGAAATTAAATAATACTGTAAAGCTGTTACAATTAGTTGATCAACAGAAAATGAACTGATTATCAAAACAGTTGCCATATAATCGTTTATAAAGTTACTTTTTTTAAAGAAAAAAAATGTCCAAATTCTCTGATTCCAGCTTCTTAAATGTGAATATTTTTCAGTTTGTTTAGTCGGGACATGTCACCTTAGGCTTTGGGAAACTGTGATTGATAATTTTCACCATTTTCAGACATTTTATAGACCAAGTGACCAATCAAATAATAGAGAAAATAAGCTACAAATGATCAATTTAAATGCAGTGAAGTACGATACTTCAGAATGAACTTAGTTTAGATATTTAAGCAGAAAGTACTGAAAGTGGTATAAGTCAGCTACTCTGTTGCAGTAATAGATGAAAACCATTTACCCACCTCACCTTCTGATTAATCAACTGTGACTAGATTGTCTATAGCAGCTATAATTGTGGTGCTTAATAATATAAAGTTCTGCACTATGCGGCAGTTCAACAGTTTAATATCAACATGATTTGTTAGCAGCACCTCATATTTACATATTAATATGGAAAAGTATTCACAGCACAAACAGGTTAATGCTCTAGTGAATATTTTGGCAGATCCTAGCAGAAAATATTAAATTAGATGAACAATTATCAGTGAGAACATAATGGCAACTATTTAAAGAAGCACAAAATGGCCAATATCCATGTGTCAGGAAATGGATTGTCAATGTCACTTCAGTAAAAGAAGTGCTCTCCATAGTTCTTCTTATGCACACACATACACATACACACACATACCTCCTTTTTCTCCCCAGCGCTCTCTTTAATTGGTTTAGACTCTGTTTTATGTCTGCTCTGTATTCAGTATTCTGTGCTTTGCATGCTGGATGCACTTTAGAGCTGGAGTCAGAGAACTGTGTTAAAGGGGGGGAGGGTAAAATGCGTGTGTGTGTATGTGTGTGTGCATGTGTGTGTGCGTGCGTGTGTGTGTACTCCTTTGGCTCACCGTGGTTTGTGGCACTGGGTTGCTGCTGCTGCTGGAGGGAGAAGAGGAGGGTGCAGCAGGCGTTGCAGAAACAGACGAATCCTCCTGCATCATTCCTCGTCTATCTAAGACGCTGGAGAGCGAGACAAGGCGATCAGTCACTAACTGCATCCTGCTCGTTACTCACCAGGATGAGGTGCAGGAAAGTCGGATAAAGTCTAATCTATCACAGGCACTGATACAGAACTCAGTGATAACAGCAGGAAGAAAGCCCAAGATATAAAACTTAACACAGGAACAGACCATTCTCATTTAAATCAGACATTTAAGACGTAATAAATTAACCCCCCTCAGTGCGACTGTGGGGGTTAGTGAGCAGAAACATGTTCATGCACCGTGCAGTTCTAAAGCAGAGCAGTGTAGATGTTACCTCGGGTATGTCGGCCCACAGAGCACCTCACAGCAGTTTTTGATGATGTTCTTGTGGCTGTATGGGTTCTGCACTCTGTTCTTCCCCGACCACGATCCTTTGATCTGACAAAAACAAAATCAATACCCATCATTGAGACAGTATCATCAAAACTACCAACCAACATCCAAACCACATCTAAACACTGACCGATTCCTGCCAACATTCCTGACTTGCTTACAATCTTGCCAAACAAAGCGAACTGCTCAGTTCTCTTTGAAAACAACTTCTCGGGCTTATACCTTATTCAAAAGCATATTTCCATTTTTAGATGTTATTCCCACAGGCTTGAGTTTGACCCATTAAAAAGGATCTTGTCAGGGATTTAATGATTCCTGGTTTAATGGGAGCTGTATGTGCCTACGGGTGTGAACAAGCAGCATGGCATCTACAGAATAAAAGTGCTTTAATAATTCATTGAAAAATCTGAAATATTGTACAAAGGATTCCCCGATAAATAAATAAAAAATTCCCACATTGCACTGTATATAGTCACTCAGTCCTATGCATTATTTGGCAGCTAACAGAGGAACATTTTAACCCCTTAGCACCCAGTTTTCTTCTTTTCCCTTTAGCAGCTGGGCTGGGGAAAAAAATAAAGCAATTCCTCACTGTCTGACAGTTTCACATATTACTATATTATATTGTTAGGACCAGTGGTGGAAAGTAATTAAGTACATTTACTCAACATTTATTTGACAGCTTTAGTTTCTATTCAGATGAAGATTTGAGACAATGGATCATATAACAAGCTTTTAAAATACAGCACGTTGTTAAAAATGATGTCTTACAAAAAGCAGTTTGTAGTCAGGGTCACATTTCAGATGTCTATGAGGTGTTAACAGTTGAACCAAATAGTGATTTTCCCTCTAAACTTCTCACATGGTTTCATTTCAATGAATGTTCAAATGATCCAATAGTTCACCAAAGATCAAAGATTATATACAAAGTCCAAAAACTGAACACAGATTTGTGTTTCAGAGCTTTGTTGTTTCTTATTTCCTCTCTCATTAATCATCTTACAACCCCTCAGATTTATCGAGTGACCCTTTGGACAGGCCCGACCCCTCGGTTGAGAACCACTGGAATAAACTAGCTAACTGTATATACAGTAGTTTAAACTACCTCCACCTCCAGCAGTTACAACAGTAACAAGCTTCAGTACTAATAATCAAATGATGTCATATATAATAATATATCAGTCAGAGGGACCAAACCACTACTTTTATTGCAATACTTTAACTACATTTTTCTAACCCTATAACCCTCTACTTAAATAAAGTCTTTAACAGCTTCTTCAAGCTACAGAATGTTTTTTAAACACAGAACACATTATTCTTTGGCTGCACTATTTCACTGAATGTTATTATTCACAATGCCTTGTGCTAAATCTCATACACATTTCCCCCAAACTCAGCCAGATATTTGCCATCTTTTGTAACTCTGAAAATTGTGTGTTTGAAGAACATTTGGCTGCACTGCACAACTTTGTACTCACTGATCTACTGGCAAAGGTTAAAAAACTGAGAACAAGAGAATAGAAAACTGATTTATTTTAGTTGCTGCAGATGTAGGTCAACAGTCTGCGCATAAGGTATCTCAATACTGCATGCCTCTGTGTGTGTGTGTGTGTGTGTGTGGTTGGAGACACAGCTGACAGAGCACGTGTCATCCTATGGGACACCAGAATGGCTACAACACTCAAGGTGCCTTCTCTTGTTCGCCTTTATTCCACTCTTTCTCTCTCTCTTTCTTTCTCTTCGTTTACTCCCCTCCACTTCCTCTCATCCACAGCAGTGTTTTTGGCAGCCTGCCCGGCCCCTGCAGGTATCGATGCATCTATTATTAGGCCAATCACAGATATTGAAATGGCCCGGCTGACAGCCATTGTTTCAAACTCCTATAGCAACATCACACTGAAGGTGCACATTGCAGAGCTTCATTACTGTTTAAATGAAAAAAATGAGGCCAGCCATCCCAGAGGAAGGAAAAAGGAGAATAATAAATTAATCATTACAACAAAGTATGAGTGCACTCTCTTGCTTTCAGCTAACTAGAACCTCCCACCAACACCAGAGCTGCTGCTTCTTGTCTGAGCCTCTGCAGTCAGACCTGTGCTAACAAAGCCTCTAATAAAGTATACACAGTGTTAACAGTAGTATACACAGACACATAAATGACTCCCTCTGTGGATTCATCCACCTGCATCACCCTCGGCTGCTTTATATCACCCTGAATATGTGTGTCTCTGTATGTGTGTGTGTGGTGACTAAATAATGACTCAATGGTAATGCGTCCCTGCAATCAATACTTCTTTTCCTCATTTAGCCTCAGTAGCTTCATCTTAATGCAGCTGATGATTCATGACTCAGAAAAAAGCTGCTGTGTTTTGCTTCTATTTCAGTTCAATTCAATCATCAGGAGTTGAAGAATTACTTTTACTTAAGTAAAAGTAGCAATACCATGATGAAAAATACTCAATTACAAGTAAAAGTCCTGCATTCAAAATCTTAAGCAAAAGTACTGTCAGCAAAATGTACCTGAAGTATCAAAAGTAAAATTACCCATTATGCAAAATGGCCCAATTTAGAGTGTTATATATAATAATTTGAATATTGAAAGTAAGGATTTTAATGTTGAAAAGTAGAGCGAATTTTAACACTGTATGCTGTTAAATAGTCTAATCTATATCAATGCATTTTTAACAAACTGATCATGTGTTTTATGTATAAAATGTAATAAATGCAGTAGAATAAAAAGTACAATATTGCCCTCTGAAATGTAGTCGAGTAGAAATATAAAGTGTAAATATTCTGATAAACACAAAGCTTTTTTTCTCTAATCTTTGATTATTTGGATAATTTAAAGATTTATTGAAATGTAACCATGTGAGAAGTTTAGAGGGAAAAATGTGTTGTGTGTTGTATTTTAAAAGCTTGTTATTTTATCCAGTGTTAAAATTTCATCTGAAAAGTAAATAAAGCTGTCAAATAAATGTAGTGGAGTGGAAAGTAGTATAAAAAGGAAATACTCAAATAAGGTGCAACTACCTCAAAATTGTACTTAAGTGCAGTAGTTTAGTAAATTGACTTGGTTAAATCCGACCACTGATCATCGCTAATATAAGTAGCATTATTCGTGCAGATATTTAAACCTTCAGACTGTGTCGGCCTGCTGGTGAGCAGAGACGAGTCTGACTGCTGCTTTTAGTATTCCAAGTATTTAGCAGCCAGTTTATCATCTGGCTCAAACTGCTTCTGCTGTATTGGCCACATTTCCCTTGTAAAGAGATTTCTGGTCTCAGTGCGGCCAAATTGGGTAAAAATAGAGTGAATTGCAAGCAGAAAAATGTATCAAAACTGTCAACTTTCTGCTTCATTACTTCACATGAAATCTGATCAGAAAAAAGAAAGACTAAACAAATCTCAGTGCAGTTATAAATAGACAATCTAGCTTGTGTTTCACAGTCTCAGTTCCCTTTTATATGAGTTCACAACAGTTTTTTTTCTAGTTGATTTACTTTAGCTTACAATATAATAGCTTTGTTTAACAAGCTACACTTTACCAGCCCTGTGTCCTTAAGCTCTGAACATGGCAGTGCCGTTGTCAAGGAAACAACTCTGTGCTCTTAGAAATTGTAGTGTTTACACCCCACTGATGTATGTTTATCTTTCCAGCCACGTGAAGCCAGGCTGCCTGATCACAACATTTACCATTCACCATTCTTAAAACTACACTTTATCTTCACTATGTGCCCAACGTTCAACCCTTACAATCTAAATCTAATCTTCACACTGACCTCGGCTACACCTTTAGCTTAACTATGGGAAATATGTGAAGAATGGAAAAATGTCTGCACTTTGAGAACTTTCATGATTTTATCTTCGTTTCTTATCTCTGGGATTGCTGTAACTAAATGTAAATGTACATTCACACCTGTTTAATTAAGACTGAAGCATATACTTCTTGAGTTTCAATAGTTTGGGTAAAAATGATGGTGAAAAGTGAGCATCAATGAGCAGTGCCACAAAGTCCTTAATATGTAAGTCAATATGGACAACTTGAAGTCTTCCTTGATACATGAATATATTCAAATGTTTTAAAAAAACCAAAGCCTTTATGAGGGTATTTAAATGGAGCATTACTTTAGAGTTTTTAGTCACAAACTACCTCACAGTATGATTCACTCCTGAGAAAACAAACCATAGACGTGATGAGACCGTGAATCTGTCATTGACACAGAACATGTTTAACTTAACGTGCAATAAGGTGCACTTACGTCCTCATTGGTGGTCTGGTTGAGAGAGATCAGGTAGGTGTGGAAGCCGGTCAGTCCCACCACTGACCACAGGGTGAAGAAACACACCAATACCTCCAGCACAGTGACGTCCAGTTAAGAAAACAGCAACATATGTTTTCTGCCTGATACGTGGTCACTAAGCAAACAGTGGACAGCAGTTGACGCTAAAATGATGGACAATTACATAACATGATTGAAGCAGTGATGGCCAGGTCAAAAGAGCCAAATGTGACAAAGTGTCTTTAAAAAGGGAAAAAAAAGGTCATATTATCTTATTTGCTAAGTACCGCCACCTGTTAGTTACTGTGGCTATGCCTATTCATAGTTTTTGAGCAATGTGTCCTTGATTTCAGACACAGATAGCTGGCAGATTTAATCAATTGTAGCTACAGAAATTCAGACATAAGATGTATTTAATGTCATTGTGGTGCTACAATGAAATTTGGTTTGGCAACTCTCTAAAATGCAACAGTGCAATGTGTAAATAGAATTGATTTCAGACAGACAGACAAAAGCTAACAACAAGCTCACTTGTAGCTAGTTAGCTATCAGTAAATAAGCTAATATTAGCTGCATGAGTTGGTTGAAAACTCATGAAAACTGACCTTTAAATGTTTCCAACTGACTTGTTTAAAAATCCTGTCAAAGGCATCTTAAATATGCACCTTATTGCTACATTAATTATATCATGTTAATCATTCAGATATAAATCAAAGCAGCAAAAATCATCCCTGCTAGTGGACAATTCATGTAAAAGTAAAAAAAAAAAACAGCACTGTAGAAGTAAGTGGTCCAGATGTTATAAGTATGATAATGAAAAAATGTAACCAGACTGTTATTTCGTTTTAACATGTGATGTATGATTGTCAGTTTAAACTTTACAAGAGAAAAGGTATTAAGGATGATGACTAAATGGTATATTTGGTGAACTTAACCCTCTAAAGTAATGGCTGCAAGCTTCCCAAACTCCAATACAGAGAGAGAGCTTATATCATTAGCTAAAGCTCTGTTAGCATCCAGAACGAGCTGCCACATGGTAGGAAAATACTGTACAGTGAATGATGTGAATGGTTGTGAACATGGATTTTCTTTTAACGTAACCTGTAACCCTACAAACTAACAGTTAAACTAGTTAATAAAGTATTAAAAATACTATTTACGTTTTAAAATTCTATTTACACTTAAGGCAGCTACTATGGAACCAATAACTGTCTTTAATTAGGTTTAAATTAAAGACAGTTATTCATAGTTATAGGGATAGGGTTCATAGTTGTTGTCCACAGCTGTTTTTTCTTGGTGAGTGGTTAAAAGGATATGTTCCAGGTGTGTCCTTCAAAGTCTTCAAAAAGCCATTATCCACTGAGCCTGTGAACAAAGCAACACAGAGAGAGGTTAAAAAAGACAAGATAGACTTTCTAAAAAATCCCTGCTGCTTTCTGTCTTTTTACTCTGCTTAAAATGCTCCATTATGACTTATTACAGCAGCATTAAGATAACAAGCCCAGAGCTAATTATCCTGACTAGAAACATTCCGGTTTGCTCATTTCTTTCCTCTTGCTGTCTGCGTAGGGACAGACAGGATACATGAAAGAGGAATCATGTCAAGCAGTCAGTTGCTGTTGCATGTCATGTCATGCTCCAGGAAATGCCCGGTCTGAATTAGGTCATATTTTCAGCACATGTGCATGTGTTGCTGCATATATTCCACTCTGCTGTTAGTTAGCTTGAATCAGAGGACGTCCTTACTGTTTTGTGACATTCTTTCAGCTATCTGTCTCCAATCTGACGCCACAGGATACTTACGCATGACCACGTGGACGATGTCAAAAGTGAAGATATAGATGGTGAGCAGGGAGAGAGACAAGGTGAACAGGTAGAAGTATCGGTAGTTCCTCTTGCCCACACAGTTGCCCACCCATGGACAGTGGTGATCAAAACGATCTGGGGGGGGGAAGGGAAAGGTCAAGTTTGTGAAAATATGTAAAATGCCAGTCAGGCTACACAAATACAAGTTTTTTAGACAGCTGACATTATGCTTTTGGAAATCAAACGAGCTTTAAAAATACACCACTATCAGCTTTGCTTATTTTCTCTGAAACATTGATTTGTGCGTCACTTTCTGTAAATCCGTAGTCTAAATATAGTGATCACTTCCTCTCTCCCTCTTCTCTTTTATCATTTGGAGGAGAGCCAGATGAAAGCAGGGAAGGGTCAAATGAACTGCAGCCGTAAACATCTTGCTTTATACTTTTCTCTGCAGAAGGCACTCTCTGGTTGGAGTTTCACATCAATAAACAGTAAATATCGAGGCACAAATGGAAGTTATGGAGGGTCTACTAGATATAAGGTCAAAATAAAAGCGTCATTTTTTAAAACTAAAGAGCAGTTTGGCATATTTTCAACTAGTTCAACTTTAACTGTATTCTAGTTGATTGAAAGATTGATTGATTGATTGATTGCTGCCCCTTACAGTAGGTTTAAGAATCTTTGAAGGTATTTACATCCATATTGGGTTAACTGAGTTTTCAGACATAATTTACCCTCATTTCAACACTAACCACCAGGAATTCACTTGATAAGAAGAACTAGTTTGTATGACGTGCTGTCCAACCCGAGCCAAGAGAGCCGAGATCCAATATTTGTTTAAATATGGCAATAAAGGCGGACAATATCTGGCAATCTTTTCTGGAGGGCAGCATAGTGTTGCACGCAAATGTGCCAGAAATAGTTGAGTAAAGAATGAAAAAAAAGACCTTTTCAAACGCTGCTTACTTTCTCACCTCCGCAAGCCTCACGAATCACAGCGTGAAGTGGGTGTGAATGTCAGCATGTTCTTTCAGAAAGTTACAGAAATGATTGTAGACCAACAATTTCTGACATCAGGAAGGTGTGAAAGGACCATTTAACATGAACTTCCTTTAAAGCACGCTAACACAGCTTGTTACTTCTGCATCTTAACATTGTAAAAACCTCTACTAGGCACATAAACAGTGCCTAAAATAGAAAGGATTAACTCCTCCTCAGACAGTTGAAACATTGAAATGTTGCTTATACTGTATGTTAATGCATCAGTAATAGTAATCCAGTATCATTATACATAATATGATATGATAGCATTTTTATTTTATATTTATACATTTTGAATGCAAGACTTTACTTGGAGTTTCTTATAGGGACCTTATGGAGTTGCGAGGAATAAGACTTGTGCTTTTTAATTAAAAAAAACAACAACAGGTGTTTATGAGGAAGGAAACACACATTCAAGTTGGTGAGAAACTCTCAATGTAAACAGAAACGTTGTTTGTTTACTAGAAAATTCCACAGGGCGCCTTTAAGTTAAGGACATGAATATTTCAACCACTACTCAATATTTATATCAGCACCCTTAAATTAAATCTGAAAATTAGCACTTCCCCCTCATAGTCAGTATTTCATTTAAAATCCAAATGTGCTGGGGTATGGCTCAATTTTTTTTTTTTTAAATGTCTCCGTCCAGACTATCTGACATCTCATAATATATTAACCAGAAATGTCTCGGGGTATAAACAAATAAAATTAAAAGTTTTTATTATGCTGCATAGTCTGTGAGAGACTTTCAGCACAATAAAACTAAGGATAAGACTGCAGCACTGAGGCATGTTGCTGTGTCATGCTTGGCCTATGCGTGTGTGAGTGTGTGTGTGTTTCTACAGAAGGTGGACACAGACGAACCAGTGTTCACAGTGACCGAGCATTTATTCCCTCACTGAGCCTCCACTGTCTCCTCTCATATCGTCTATGAGTCTACACTCCCTTCAAATACATTCCTCAATCAGCAGCAGCCAAATGACTGCAGCTCTGCAGCGTGCTGAGATGACACAGCTACACACACACACACACACACATACACACACGCACGCACGCACACAGAGTTCAAACAGCCGTCAAACCTCAAAGCACATCACATTTTTAAAAAACTGCTGCCAGTGAAGTTTGTTTCAGTTTTCCAAAACTTTTGCACTCAGTCTGATTAGTCCAACATTTATTTATAAAGCTGTGAGTTTTGAATAATTTCATCACTGTGACAAATAAATGCTGAGAGGAAATCGAGGTCGAGGCTTCAGTAATAAACATCACAAGCTCGGCAAGCTATTTTTCCCCACTTATGATATCATTACTCACCTTTCTATTTTGGAAAAACTGAAATATACTCAATGATCTTTATTGCCGCATTGAAGAGCCTTTAATTGAACTGACGGATGATCAGAAACGATTACTTACCGACACAGTTGTCACAGATGCTGCAGTGAGACGCGCGAGGCGGCCGGAAGATTTTGCAGGTGTAGCAGTACTTGAGCTTGACGATCTGGTTGTTGATCTGAACGTTGCGGATCCGAGGTGGGGGTCTCTGCCCTGCGGGGACGTTCCCATTGGCAGCCTCTGTGGAACCAAAACACCACAAACTGTCATCCCAAACATTACAATTTTTTTCACATTTTTTGACACAAAATCTGCATTATTATTTTCACAAAGGTGAAATTCCTTGCATTAAATTGCATTAGCCTCTACAGGTGCACCTGCTGTCTAGTTTGCTTCAGCAGGCAATGAGAAATGTGAGATTGAGGTGACAAGGACAAGAAAGAAATTAGGTATAAATCTTAACAGCTGAACCTTGAGAACGTCAGTGAATGACAACATCGCTTCAATATGGTATTTATGATGCTGTATTTATGCGTTACCACTGCTGAGGTTCTTACTAGCCACACTATAATGCAGCATTTCTCGCTCTGTTAGGGCATCCACTAACCTTCATAACACTGAAATTACCATATTTCATAGTGACATCGTTTATGTAAGACATTCACTTTTCTTGGAAATTTCTAATTATGCTGCATGGCAGAGCTGAGAGGTTAGAGAGGCAGGCTAATGACCAGAAGGATGCTGGCTGATATATCTCAGGAGAGCAACTGTTAGAGAGAAATGTATCATTAACATGCTGCACTGTGGAGTGAATGTGGAGTTGATGGAAAAGACCAAGCATGCATTTGACTTCCTCTGGAAAAATTAAGAAAATACATAAACTGATATTTGTGGAAATTAAACTGTTTTGACTGGAGAGAATGTTCTGAGATGAGTAGAGGAAGATCTTGCATCAACTAGATTAAATGTTTCTCATTCTCTGTTCTGTAAAAATAAAGCAACATTTACAAGCTTATATTACTGGCATCCATGAGACATAAATGCGGGGAAATGATTTTTTTCTGACAGCACAATTCCCTGTGTGCAGGATGTTAGATTAGTAGCTTTTGGGATAAACCAGCAGAGAATAAAATTAATGACTCATCACTCACAGGAAGTGATGCCACTCCCTCGGGTAGGAAAGCTCAGTCTGCTGGTGGCGTTATATATTCCAAGTGGATGCTCCTCCTCATATTAGCATTTCCCTGCGGGACTAGTCGCTAACGGGCTACAGGGACAGAGCACCGAGGCTGCGGCAGCTTTATCAGCATGCCTGCCTCAGCTTCAGGATGAGCTCTGGATCTCAAATAACCACACCTGCCTCCTCTGTTAGCCTTAACTCCAACACATTAAAAAACATGTTGTATTTGTGTGACCTAAAGATAGTGGGAGATTGGGGTGATTGAAACTAGAGCAGCCTATGCCCCATTTTCCATCATTTGTATTAACAAATTCTACAGTATATTTACAATATAATTGAAGAGATTTATTGACCTGGACAAAAAAATAAGTATTTTTTCATGTCTATCTTCTGATCATAATTCTAATGATTAAGAATTTAGATTTTGGCATGTTTATACTGGTTAATGAAGAAAATAAATTAGATGGTCTGCATATCAAACCCTCGTTGAATATATGTGCAGGACAAAGAGCAGCAATAACACGAAAGCAGAGGCAATCCAGACACTGAAATTTACCAGCTACTGAGTCATTTCGACCGGCAAGGTCTTTGTCAAACAAAATCAAATTCCAAAAACCAAATTTCAGCCTGCGGGCAGCCACTCCTCTTTTTTAAAATATTGGTTCACATGGATTACTGATACAAACAAACTCAACAACATCAGAAAAGATCAATATGTGAGCTAGCCTGTATTGAACACTCTGTGATCAATGAGTTTGGGAGTGATAGAGGGTTCAAATCCCACATCATGAATTGTTTTGATGAACAACCTAGATCAAAAGTTGTACCTTTAGCTAAAGATGAATTTTAGGTTGTTAAAGCAGCATACTGCAGGGTAATAGATCAGACTTTTAAAATATATGAAAATTTCACTTATTTTCATACAATTAAATAAATCATAATTTGTAAAGACATAACATCTATGTCCTTAATGACACTGGCAGGCATTCACGTAATTCATGTATAGTTAATTTCCTTTATCAAATAAAACTGTTACAATTAGATAACTAGTCTATCAATAGAAAATTAGTCATCAACAAATATGATAATCTAGTAATTGTCATTTATTCACAGGAAATATTCTAAATATTTGCTGGTTCAAGATTCTGAAATGAGAGGACTTGCTGCTTTTCTCCATTTTATATCACTGTAACTAAAAATTGTTGGGTTTTGGATTGTTAATCAGACAATACAGGCAACACAAGGTCTGTGGGACATTTTATAGACCAAACGAAGAATCAACACATTTATCTGCAGTATAATGAAACTACGAGCACTAATAATGATTATTCCAATAGTATTTCCGAATATGGGCTAAGTATAGGGGCTACATTTTCCACCAGGTTCATCACAAGAATAGCTAAACCGACCACCAGGCTATTGTCATCCAGCGAGTGGTATGAGTCACAGTGATGACGAGAGAAACGCTGGCGGCCAGATTGCCATTGAGGACCGAGTGCCTCAGCCTCGCTTTTTACAGCCATCCTCTGTCATGAGCAGAGACCAGTCTCCACCCATGCCTGTTGTCTGGAGCGAGAGAGCACAAGGGCTGGTTGAAGGACGCCGTGAATCGTTAACAGAGACAAAGAGTAAACATTGAAGAGCCACACAGGCAGGGAAGGAAGAAGGGAGAGGATGAGGATGCAGGGAGGAGGCGGGCAGGGCTGTATCGCAGAATAGCTTATTCCTCCAGATATAAAAAAAAGTCTGGACGGCCTGCGGAGTGGACATGATGAATACAAAAGGCTTGTTTGCGAAGGCTTTGTTGTCATTACTAATAAACAGCGTGCAGTTTGTTTTGGGTAATGAGACAACAGGAGCCTTTGTAATGAAAGTGTTGCAGACTGAGCTCTACATCCACAGATGAGCAGACCAACCCTTTAGCAACATAAAGCACAACAAACATGAATAAACCAACAGGGCTAAGGCTGTCTCTCACTGCTTAACAAGCCTATATGATGAAGTATTAATGCAAACAAAATACTTTCACTTGAGCTACTTTCATCTATAGGCAGTCCACATCTCCAGCAACACACAGGAAACTGGGCTGAATACGACTACCTGGAAGATTATGATGGAACAGCACAAACATACACCGTAATAAACATTTGTCCTGTTGACATAACATTTGAATGGATGAAGATAAGGGACTGTGGCCTGGTGGCATTATCAGTACTGATTATGCATAATACACACTTCAAGGTGAGGTGCTGGACTGCAGTCACATTACAAAAGGTGAGGCCACATGCGCCTTTAAGCCAGGAATCATGGATTCTTTTCTGCTTTTGTCAGCAACATCTTCATTTTTTGGGGGGGTATCTGGAAACTTACAAACTCTAAAAATGTTTCCTCAACAAGCATTCTTCAGGTTCACATATCTTCAGTATATTTCAGATTCAGGTCAAAATCTCAAACAGACAAAATATTTAATGCAAAATTGCTTGGTGGGAAATGTTGAGACCTGCAACGATTATTTCATCAAAAGAAAATTAATTGGCAACTATTTTGATAATCAATGGATCATTAATTTTTTAAGGCAAATATTTGAGTTTCCAGGTTTTTAAATGTGAGAATTTGATGCTTTTCTTGATTTAACAATGATAATAAATCAAATATATTCAAGTTTTGTTGGAGAAAATGAGACATTAAGTAATGTCCTCTTGTGCTTTAAATATTGTGTTAGACATGTTTTAACTTTCTGATATTGTTTAGATCAAACAAATAATCTATTTTAATTAAGCAAAAAGTAATTGCCAGATTAACAAATGGGATGTTGGATTCAAATGTTTCACCAAACACAAAACTTTACTTCTCAATCTGCTTCTTGCTCTGAGTGATGGGATCCTAAATTAACATTTTCTGCTTTCCAAGAACTAACAACACTTTAAAACTCTTTGCAAAATATTCCGACTTACATTTAGAAAGAGTACAATACTTCCAGCTCAAATGGGCTCTTCTTCAAACTGTTGTGAGTCCAGTGCAGCACAAAGTATCTGCAATTTTATGGACTTGTGAACATAAAAAGAAGTGTGTGCTTTCTGCACATCCATCCTACACAAACACTGGTTTGAAGTGGCCAGGGCTCAATTAGAAAAAGGTGACAGGTGCCCAGTTCCAATTGTTTGAACTGAATTGTTTCATGACCAAACATTACAGTCCCACCCACCTCAGTGATTAAGTCCCACACACACACACACACAACGTCTTAAATAATACCTACAGATGTTTTCTTAACTTTAATGTTTCCTATTAGGTCTTGAGTATTTCCTGTTATAGGGAAAGATTTGAAGTGGAATATTGTGGAAACAAAAGCTTAGGTGGTTAAGAAAGTAAGTGCTTCATAGTCTGAAAATAAAGACAAAATAAAGACAAATATCTGTAAACTATTTTGTGAACTATTGCTGTAAACTCACCAATTTCCATCTCGATGAATGTGGCTTCCTCTGGCAAGGCCCGCGGGAGTACCCCGGGGTCACTGAAGCTGGTCCTCAGTAACATGGCCATCACAAAGAGGAAGAGCACAACTGCGAAAACTGGGATGGCGGGGGACAGATGGACAGCCAGGTACGGACATCTGTAGGAGGAGAAAAGGATTATGAATGAAACACGATGACCCTTCTTTTTGCTTTACATCTAAGCTCTGTGACAGCACTAAGGCAGTCTTTGCAGGAGAAAAATAGAGTCAGAACAATAAGCGTGACAGCGTTGATGGCAAAGCTGTCAACAGGTTGCAGCATATCTCTGGAGGGTGCTTCCCTCTGTATACGTTAAATCTTCCAGGTCACGTTCAACGATTATGACTACAGAGATAAAACCTTGACTGAAATTTGAGAGTGCTTTTAGAGGAGGCACGACATGACAACACCAAACATGTCCTGAACTGGTGTCCTCATCGTAAGGTCATGAGCCGTTAGAGCATCTCTTCCTCTGGACCGGGTCAAAGTCATGGCCGCAAATAAAAAACATGATGCCAAACACTGCACACCTTCTGGAAGAATAGAGGAACATTAGCATAACTGTGTTTTCCAGACCGTTAAGATTACAGCCAGCAGGGCTCCTCCTAAAAGACCTGCTGCTCAGAGCAACAACAGATGTGAGCTGCAGTGCAAAGTGCTGCGACAGAGCATCATCACCAGCAGCAACACCAACAGCAGCAGCAGCACTACGAGCACCACCAGCAGCACCACCAGCAGCAGCAGCAGCATCAGCAGCAGCAGCACCACGAGCACCAGCAGCAGCAGCTTCAGCATGCAGTTATTAATAGTTAACTACACAGCCTCATCCCCCTCCCATGTGGCCGGGATCATATATTCAAAATGCAACACTAATGTGGCATTACAGGATTTCAAAGTACAGTGTCATGTCCTTTACAAGGCTTTTATACTTTTATACTTTATGTCATGTATAAAACATGCTCAGACAACCGGCATACAGTGGTTGATTATAAGTAAGGAGGAAATATAAAGCATTAAAACTTTTGTGGACTGAGACCTTTTAAAAACACTCCTCTGAAGCCCCATGTAGCAGTTGCTCTTATGGTTGAAATGATATTATATTTGACACATATACATATTTACAATGAGTCTAACTAATGAGATTGTGATCAGGTCTTGGCTGAGAGAGCAGAAACAAATTGTGAACACAACAATGACATATCCCCACTTGAGTTGATACGCCAATGTGTTAGTGAACTGTTGCTCATTTACACATCCAGCAGCTACGGAGCAACATTATTGTTCATTTGGAGTCATGCTTCTGTCCAACATTCACAGTTTTTAGTCTTTAGTAACTCCTGAGGGAAATATCCACTAAATGTTCATCTATGTTCACCAGCTAGTTGTTAACTGTCTGTTTGCTGTTGAGCAGGTTTTTTATTTT